>NC_072384.2:75527238-75714738 GCF_028885625.2 Pongo pygmaeus | reverse complement strand
CTAAGCTGCCCCAGAAGGCTTCCCTTCAAAGAGGGGTGTGTGGGTGACACTGCAGTTCCATAATGGGGCACCCATGGAGGTAGATCTACATTTGTGTAGGTAGGAAGGACCCTAGTCCGGGTTCCTGAGCAATTCTGCTCCTCTTGGGCAGGCAGAAGGCTGTTCGGGTGACTACAGTCCAGGCGGAAGAGGCGGTCAGGGGTGAGGTGGCTTATCCCCCAACCCCGACCTCATTTTAGGGTCTCTTCCAGGCAGGTCTTTCCCCTCTTTAGGCGGGTCAGCTCTATGGAGTGCTGGCCGGGTGGCCACTTCGAACTCGTGCACTTCTGCTTTATCGGGTTCGGCCCTGGCTTTCATGCCCGGGAGCTCCGCAGCCTGGAGATGCACACTCCGACACCCTCCTCCCGTAATGTCGCACCCGAGGAGGGACGGCCAGGCGAGAGGGCCTTTAGGGTTGGCCCAGCCTTTCTGCGATGGCAGCGAGGGGTCTCTTCGGAGCAGCCGAGACGGGTGTAACGCCGTGGGCGGGAGAAGATGGCTGGTGTCCACGCTCCGCAGGGACTAGAGCCTTCAGAGCTGTCGCAGGGAGACGCGCGACCCTGTTCCCTTCCTCCTCCGCCCAAACTCGGAGGGGAGGGGGATCCAGCAGCCAGTGGCGCCGGGAGCTGCTCGCCGCCTCCCGTGCCAACCTGAGGATGCGTGTTCCCTGCGGTTGCCAAAAGGGCTCGACGGAAGACAGAAACCAGAAGATGCGAATAAGAAAAAAAGCTTAAAGGCTGCAATCTCCGCAGCGACTGTTTGCGCCCGGTCTTCTCCAGCATGATCGCTCCCAAACCTCACACATTCCGCCAAGGCTTCTCGCCTCCTCTGACTACCCAAGTCATCTAGTGGGGTGGGGGCAGGTTGGTGCTTTGGAAAAGCTGATTCTCCCCACTCAGATGCGTGGGCTTAGGAGTGGTGAGGGGCTGGCAACATCTGTCCGTCTCCGGAGTGGACCACCTCTGAATGCGTCTACCGACATAGCTTTGCTAGCCAAATTGCAGGAGACTACAAGGGCTGTGTGAAGTGACTTCACACTGCTCTTGGGAATAGCTCAGGCAGTTTTCGAACCCCACCACTGCCTCTCTCTACTAGCCTGTCTTGAGAGGCCACGTGGAATTGAGGGTCCAAAGGGCCATTCATGAACGTCCTCATCAGCTTCTTAGGCCCCAAGGCCTGTTCACCCTTGGGGTCAGCTCCTCAGCAGTCTTCCTGGATTTCTTCCCGGGCAGTCTTCCTGGATATCTTCCTGCTCCCCTTCAGAGACTCCTGCATTCACCTATCACCTGCAAGAGCAAGGGGTGGGTTTTAGCTGGGGATGTCCGGTGCCTGGAGCAGAGTAGAGACTCAATAAATGCTTGTTGACTGGACAAATAAATTACCTGGATGGAGGAGAAGCCAAAGGCTCCTGAAGAGCCCAGGGCTGCTGCTGGGAGGGTGGGCTTGGGTTTGGCCATCAAGGCTATAGAGGTTTGATTCCTGGGGGTGGGGTGGGGTGGGGTGGTGTGGGGAGGAAAGCCCCTGCCAGAAAACATCTGCCTCAACTGCCACCCTTAGTCAAAGGGAAAGAATGGAGGGGTGGCTCATTGTGTGAGGCAGTGACCCACACTCAGGGTCTGGTTGCTTGGGGTTTCCTGTGGGAATGCAGTGTTAGGAAAGGGGGTGTCCAAGAAACTGGGGTTGTAGGGTACTGGTTTCTCCCCTGGGTCAAGTTCTGCTCACATCAATCATCCAGAATCCAGAACTCTTCACAGCCTCTGGATCCATCAAGAAATAAACCCCAAAATAAATGGGAGAGCAATGGCCTGGAGATCGCTCTAGTCCCCGTGCCCCGCAGGGTCTCCAGAGGAGAAAAATGAGGTGGAGGTGGGGGTGGGGCAGAGGTTTCCTGGGAATTCAACTGGATATCCAAGCACAGAAAAACAAAACAAAACAAACAAACCCAAAACCATGTGCACAGAGTGAAGGGACTCAGACCCAGAGAGGCCACGAGGACGGTCACAGAATAGTGCTAGTGACAGACTGATGATGGACGCAGCACAGAGGTTGGGCAGGGGACAGGGAACTGAGCCAGAGGTGGAATAAGGTTGGGGACAGGCTTACACTCAGGGACAACAAGGTCCAAGACTTCAGGGGTGTGTGAGGTGACTACCTCAACATGTCCAGGCTCAAGGATAAGGCCAGGATGGAGCTGCTGAGGCAGAGTTGGACAAGCAATGTTTGGTTACCCACAGGTCTCCAGACCTTAGGAGCCTGGGAGAAATCTTGCAGATTAAGGTTCTAACTGGCCTTCTCTTCTTGCTAAGGGTGCCTTTGCCACTCATACTCTCCAAATGCGAGAGGTTGTATAGCTTTGTGGTTGAAATCTCTGCTTAGCCACTCACGTGTGGTGTGACCACAATCAGGTTGCTTTCTACCTCAGTTTCTTCATCCCTAAAATAAGAATAGTAAGTCCTCCTTCTCAGGAAGATTGAATTAATAGTGTGTTTAAAGCTCACGCTAGGGCCTGACAGTAGAGTAGTTGTATGTATTAGTTGTTCCCAACACTAGGAAGGAATAAGGAGTCTGAGGACCTGGTCTTGCTCCCTCCCTCTTCTACACCTATCCACCCTTGCCCGCTGCCCTCTGAGTCCCAGAGGCTGAGACCAGTCCACTAAATGCCTGTTCCCAAGAGCTTCACTTGGTCCGGGCCTGAGGCCAAGGGAGAAGAGGCAGAAGAGGCAAATATTCTGCTCCGACCTGTGCCGCACAGAGTCAGGCGGTTTAGGGCAGGGTGGGAGGTGCTATGCAGCTGGTGCTGCTTTGGAAGAAGCTGAAAGGAAGGAAAATACCTTATCCTGCATTCACTGTGTCCAGGGCACTGTGCTAGGCATGGGGAAACCAATAGGGAAAGATAAGAAAAATAAATTCCCTTTATTTAATCCTCAGAAAGCTCTTAAGAGTTTCCTGTCTGCCTTGTACATTATTATTCTAATTTTATAACTGAGAAAACAGAAGTGAGAGTGGTTAAGCAAGTTGCCCAAGGTCACACAGCTAAAACATTTGGAATCCAGATGAGATGAGTCTCTCCCTCGGCTCAAGGTCCTCAGTCAGTCCTGTCTTCCACCACCTTCCTCCCAGGGCCCCTGCTGGGGGGACCTCAAACAGAGTTTGCTTGGTGGGTGACTTTGGGAATGAGAAGGGTCACGGGCCCCATTGAGCCCTGTAGGCTCCATTTTGCCTCTCTTCCACACACTCCACTTCTCACCCTCCAAAATGAAAGCAGCAGGATGTTGGGCTCTTCCTGACTGGGGCTCAAGTAATCGATCTATTAATCTCGCTGCATGTTTTCTCATCTTTTAAATGGGCATAATAGAAGCTGTTTCGCTGGGTTGTTGTAAGGCTCACACGAAACAATAAAACCTTTTAAAGTTTGCTTGGCATGTTCAATAAATGGTGGCCATTGTAGTTATTGTTCCTTTGATCCCTGGCCCATGGCAAGCGGGAGGAAGCTCGCTGGGTGGGAGGTAGGGCTTGGGCAAGCTCAAGTGTGTAAGCCCCTCACGCCTGTTTCCTGTCTGAGCCTCCAATGCCACTTTTGAAATTCACGGGAAGGACTGGGACTACGCTTGGCGACGGCGCAAGGCAAGTAGCAGACGTGTGATACCGACCTGCTACAGGGACTTCGGGCTGCGAACGGCATCGCCAACAGTTCACCAAGCGGCCCTCGCATGAAGCGGAACGACGACGTCGTTAAAGCACTGTGGCCCGAGGTTCTGGAGGCGGGGCAAGCCTGGCTGGAAACCTCGCTGCCCACTCCACCAGGAAGCATCCTGGGAGATCCGAAAAAGTGGACCCGTAAGATCCTGACCTTGGGAGCGAGCAGTTCGTTCGGATTTTTAGGGAATGAGGAGGGTGCAGATGAGGCGGAGTGGCTGATTTCGGGACCTGGAGCCACTGGCCATGCCCAGAGAGTGCAGGCTGAAACATGTAGATGCTTCTGTTGAAACCTCAGTTTCCCCTCATGGAAAAAAGACCGTCTATATCTGTCCTCCTTAGGAGGCTCTTGAAAGCCTCCAACAGACTTGCTACTTGCTGGCCTTACCCAAGTCTTACTTGCCAGGGTCTTGGGCGCTCAGCATAGAGATTGAACACAGATGAACTCTGTGCGTTGAGTACTGAAAAGTGGCGGTTGTCACTTCAGAGTTCTAGCCGCCTCTTCGGTGTAACTGGTCGCACCCCGACCTCTATTCTCCGCTCTCTAAGCCTTCCCCAGAGCGCAGGGGTCCGCGCGGTTTCTGGGGACTGGAGAACAGGGGCAGCTGGCGGGTGGGGAAGGAACAGAGGCCCCTAAAAATGGCTAGGCGCCCTGTGGAGATTCCCCAGACGACCCTCCATTCTCCCACTAGTGCGCGCGGGTAACCCCGCTGGAGCTCCACCCAGCCGCGAGGCGAGCACAGCACCGCAGGAGCAGCGACCGCGCAAGCACAGTTACGCGGAGAGGAGAGCCTGGTCTGGACACCGCCACAATCCGCAGCCAGCCAAGCCTACCCTGCCACTCCCTCGCAGGCCCGGAAAGGGGACAAAACCGTGGGCCCAATTCAAGTGCCAGGTGCGCCCAACGCCATGAAGGGTCGCCCTGGCTGGCCTCTTCCACACACAGGCTTCCACACTTAGGCACCGGCGAAAATCACCGAGGGCTTCGGGCCCCTGCACAACCCTGTCCTGGGCGTTAGTGGCACTGTAGGGCAAGATAATTTTTCAAAGAGAAAGTAGAGGAAAATAAGTGTTGGCTTTTGGTCCCGTGGTCACTCCGAGGCTCACAGCCACCTTGGGTTCTGATTTTCTTTTTCTTTGAAGAAAAAAGCTGAAGAAAGTGGCAGAAGCGCTCCTAGCTGAAAAAAAAAGGATGTCAAGGTGGGGTTCGCTAGCTGAAGGCGTATTGGGAGCAACCCTGAACCCACAGACGTGGGACCTGGCCCCGGACTTTCCGTCTTCCGCAGCCTCCGGGTCGCGTCAGTTGCTCGGCGAGGGTCTGAGAAGTGGAGGAGGGACAGGGCCTCGGCAACCACCTAGGCGTGGCCGGAGTGGAGAGCGGGGTCGGGGCGGGCCCCACCGCGAACGAGGCCAGCAGCGCCTGCAGTGTTGTCCTCGCGGTGGACACACTGCCGGTCCGCCCAGCAGACCTCGTTTCGGGGAACAGGGGCAGGCGGCTAACAAAGCTTCCCCCGGCGGCCGCCAGGAAGCACCCGGAGATTTCCTGAAAAGGAGTGCGCCTTTAAAGTGTCGGCTTCCCAGACGTTGCTCTGGGGAGAGCGAGGAAGGGGAGGGACACACCTTTTCAAAGGGCTGGGACCCTGGAGGGACTTTTCTACCACTCGCCGCCGGTGTTTACGGGAGGCTGGTTTCTCCTGGGCCGGCGTGGGCTCCACACAGCCCCAGAGACCACCATTGTTTGGGGAGGGCAGATGCGCCCACCCGGGTCCCCGACCGCGTGGCGGAGGCTTGCTTGGCAGGAGTGGAGATGGTGGCGACGCCCAGGTTTTCTAACTGATTTTCTGAAATTCATTAGTAAATGAGGACTTGAACTATGGAAGCTCTGAGAGCCTGCCCCGGGAAGACGCACCCCAACCTCTCTTCCCCCGCTCAGCCTCTCGCCCCACCATTAGTGGCTGCCTTGAGATCTTGTATCAAGACCAAGCCAACACTAAGGAGCGCTCTAGTGAAGCAGCGTGGGCCTGGGAATGGGGGTGGAGTCTGCCAGGTGAGGGTGGCCCCACGGGTACCTCGGCCCAAGTGTAAGTTATGTATTTGCTGTGAGACCTCCACCTGAGTTATTTATTTGCTGTGAGACGTCGAGCAAGTTACTTAACCTTTTTGTATCTCGCTGTCCTTCTCTGGATAATGGGGATAAACAAGAGTCCTACCTATATATGGATTGTAAAGAATTAATGAATTTTCTCATGTGGCAGAGAAAGCAGTGCCTTGCTCTTAGAAGGTATTCCATAAATGTCATTTACCTTTATGTACACATCAGGACAAACCAAAACTCCTCTCTCTCCTATACTCACGCACAGGCAGTATGAGATGGGCAGTGCAGTGGACTAGGATCTGGTTACTAAGCGCTACAGGGAAGTGGGTGGTCACAAGCCAGAGGACTTTAAAAAGCCAGGAAGCCGAAATGATTTGAGAATTCATTTTTGCTTCCATAACCCAAGGCCCCTGTTTGCTGTGAAAGGCTTTATCTTTTTGTTTTGTTTTGTTTTGCTTTGTTTTTAATTAAGCTATCATTAGTCACCTTCACTTTCCAGAAACCTATTTCTTTTTTTTTTTTTGAGCTGGAGTTTCGCTCTTATTGCCCAGGCTGGAGTGCACTGGTGCAATCTCCGGCTCACTGCAACCTCCGCCTCCTGGGTTCAAGCAATTGTCCTGCCTCAGCCTCCCTGAGCAGCTGGGATTACAGGCCATCACACCCAGCTAATTTGTATTTTTAGTAGAGATGAGGTTTCTCCATGTTGGCTAGGGTGGTCTCGAACTCCCAACCTCAGGTGATCCGCCTGCCTAGGCCTTCCAAAGTGCTGGGATTACAGGCGTGAGCCACCGTGACTGGCTCCAGAAACCTATTTCAAATGGCAGAAAAAGAGTAATGAACATTTTGCATATGGCCCAGTGAAAATAATGAGGGCTTAGAAGTGAGAGACACATGACCTGTCTTCTGGTCTCTGAAAGTCTACATGGGTAAATCCTCTAACTTTCTGATTCTTAATTTCTTCATCTATAAAATGAGGTTGATGATAACAATGCCGTCTTGAAAGAATCTTTATGAAAGCTAAAGGAAATAATATATTTTGAAGCATTTGGCACTGGCAACACAGGAGGACAGAGCTAATAATTCACCAAAAACAATAACAACCACACTAAAATAAAACCTAAGCAAAGAGGAGAAACTCCAACGGATGGACATTTCTATTGCAGATTGATTAGGGATTTTTTGAGATATACAGAAGAAAAAGTTCAGCTTGGACATGCAGCTTAAAATGAGTTTCAGGGAGTTCAGGATGCTTGGTTATGAGAAGGGACAACCTGCCCAGTTTCCCTCTTTAAAACTCAAGACATGTCTCCATCAAGCCTGGGAATGCTTTCGTGTAAACAGATTTTAGTTTTTTCAGTATCAACCCAGAAAACCGTCATGTATTAGAAGGAGGGCTGTGAATAAAACATGGTCAAAACATGATGTAATTGCAGTTACTCCAAATATGTTGAAGTGTGTTTTTAAAATGGAGAGAGAACCCAGATCATTTTTTCTCATGCTATCAATTATATAATAGTGGTATAGCTTCTCAATGTAATGTCTCTTTGCCCCACATATGCGTACATCTGTTTGCATATACATGTGCTAATTTCCATTTTGTTTTCCATTTTGTTAGAGGTTTTTAAGTTTAAAGCAATACAATTTTTAATCAGAGTTTCCATTCAGAATCATGGAATCAAAAGATTTTTTTCTCTCTTTTTAATGTAAAAGACTCCAACCTGTCCAACAAAATAGAACTTATCACCTCTAGTTAATTTTGTGAAGTATATTCAGTTATTCTTTGGATTGCACTTTCCATCTTCTTAAAAATATGAACCAATCAATTATATTAGCCATACGGCTTGATTATAACAGCTAATTTCCATTTCATAAAGTAATTGTTGTTTAAACACTGATAATTTATTAGTCAAGGTGTTTAGGAAAGTTATCTCTAGTTCTATCTTTTAAATAATTATTGAAATGACTACAAAAATTCAAAGTCATTAGACTATTAGTTTTCATGGTTTTAGATTCTGTGGCTCCTCAGCATTAAATATCTACAAGGAGAACATTTTGCATGCTCTGCAGTCCTGGAACTCACAACATGGACTATCCAGAGCAGATTGGTGTTATTTGCTAGGCACAGGATTTCAACAGCAATAATTTGATGTAATGGGAAGGAGCTCACAGGGCTACTCAGTTGTGTTGGACATGAGAGCTGGCTAGGAAGGCTATGCAGTCACACATTACTGCAAATAAAACATGTCACCCTTCAGTGATCTTAATGCTTTGTCCATTAAATGTACTCCCTCATGTAAATGGCAGTGTATTTAACTGGTAAACAGATGTTCACCACTATAATCTCAGAATTAGAAAGCTGTGGTTTATGGTTTGCAGTAAGCTCTAGGTTTCTTATTTTCCTGAGTATTTTCCAGAGTCATTTCTCTTCCCCCCTCCCCATCCCTTGCCATCCATCTGAGTTTTGGTTGTATTATGACCTTAATTTTGGTTTAGGGAGCAAATCCTCTTGACACTGTAATACACACCTTATGGGCCTCAACAAATATTCACATAAAAAGATGTAGAAATAACACTAAAACATGCTATATTTAAGGTAATTTGGCCTTAATGCAGTCTGACTTTAATTGAGGGTATTGTTTTAATGAACTGCTCTGCATATCTCTTAGTTTAAAAGATACCCACCATGTCAGGTTGTTTCCTAGAAGACGAACCTTAATTGCCAGATGGATATAGCTAGCCTATTAATAGGCAAAAAGATTTAAGTCAATTGAGGAAATGAAATGTGGTATCTTTTTGTAACCTAGCATACTCTCGATTAACTAGAATTTAAAATATTTTGTATTAAGATCATACATTTCCTTATCATTTATCACCTGTTTTTATTGATTATATTTTCTGATAAAGACATCCCATTCAGGTAGGCTAAAGGAAAGTATTTGTTAAGAGCTTGAGTAGTTTTGCAAAATTCTAGCACCTAAGAAGGGGTGTTTATCTTTAAGAGCCTCCATCGTCATTCTCTGTTTATTAAACCACAGATGGGAGGACTGGCTTAGCATTAAGTCTCTGTCGTCAGAATGATGAACTTACTGCCACCTTATCAAAACTAAGATCCTTTTCCCAAAGGTCTGCCAAATTTGGTATGATAGTAAAAAGTAATTAAGTAATTAACTAGATAATGGCTAACAGTGCCTTGTGACAGTAAGTGCTCAGTAATTATTTGTGCATGGGTAGATCTTTCATGTTCCCATGTTATTATTATTTCTTTAATAAACGTCACTGAAATGTGACATAATAAGAAAAAGTATACAAATCTTAAGTAGACAGCTTGATGGATTCTCACAGAATACATACACCCTCGTAACCACCATGCAGATCAATATATAGAACACTACCACCACCCTAGAATCTTCCTTTGTGCCCACTGCCAGTTATTACCTCCCAAAGGTAATGACTTGCTGACTTCTAACATGACAGATTAATTTTTAAACTTTGTATAAATTGAACCATAGTAATATGTACTCTTTAGTGACTGGCTTCTTTCCCTCAACATTATGTTTTTGATATTATTTCATGTATTTGTGAGTTTCAGTAGTTCATTATTATTGCTGAATAGATTCCAGTGTATGCAAATTACACAATTGATCTGTTCTTCTGTTGTCTGGTGTTTGGTTTGTATCCGGTTTTGGGCCATTTTGCATAATGCTATTATAAGCATCCTTGTATATGTCTTTTTGTGCATAGCTATGTGCTTTCTTGGTGGGTATAGTACTTAGGATTAGAATTGCTGGGGTATCTTATGGTTATCATGTATTATTATTTATTTTACTTCCTGATAAGGATTTTATAGTTATTCTTCAATGGCATTCCATCTAACTCAGAATAAAAGTTAGTGGCCTTACAATTACACAGACCTAAGCAAAATGGTCTTGACATTATTTTCTTTCTTGCTGTCTCCATTGAAGCTGTAGTTACCTTCATGCTGTTCCTTAAACATACCAGGCTTGTCTATCTCTTAGGGCGTTTGCCCTTGCCACTTATCTTTGTCTGGTAGCTCCTCTAGCAAATATTTGCAAGTCCCTCCCTCATCTCCGTCACTTGACTCAAATGTCACTTTCTCAGGAAGGTCTTCCCTGACCAGTCAATTGAAGTCGTAACATTTTCCTATTACCATAGTGTACTTCCTATTACTCTTCCTTGCTTTATGTTGTTTCATAGCAATGATTGATATCTGACATGCTATGTGTTCTTATTTGCTTGTTCATTTTCAATCTTCTCCCATTAGAATGTAAACACCATGAAGGCAGAATTTATTTTATTGTAGAGACGGGGGTCTTGCTATGTTGCTCACACTGTACTTGAACTCCTAGGCTCGAGTGATCCTCCAGCCTCAGGCTCCTGAGTAGCTGGAGCTGCAGACATGTGTCACATTGCCTAGCTAAGGCAGGAATTTTTCTCTGTCTGGTTTTATTTCCCCCACTGTTGAATCCACTGCTGTATCATCTTGCTAGTCCCAGAACAGTGCCTGACAAAGCATAGGTACTCAAAAAATAGTTGTTGAATGAATAAATTAATGGATGAGAAAAGGATGTCACAATTGTGAAAGCAGAAAGTTGCTGTTTAAAGCATCAGAAGACCTGGGTATTTGTCCCTGCTGTCATTAATTGACTCTGTGACCCTGGGCAAGTCACTATCAGCTCCCTTGTTTGTCAAATGGGAATAACAAAATATGTCTGCACCCAGGACTTTTAAGTGGCTCAAATGCAATAATGTGAGTGAAAATGCTCTCCAAACTTTGAAGTCTTCACCAAAGTAGGTATTCTCACTTGGCACAAAAGAGCTTGTTAGGAAAAATGAATTAATAATGAAACTAGTGAGGAATGTATAGTGAGAGCCACTATTCTTTTTTTCCCTGTAGTATCCGATGAAGGAGGTTAGTGCATGTCATAGTTCAACTGCCTCTTACTCATGTACCTAAGGTGTTTTTCTTCTTAGTAGAGACTGGAGGTTGGGGGCTTCTGCATGCATCTGAGGTCTCAAACCTCCATTCATGGGTAGGGCTGGGAGTCGTAAGGGAAATCCAGGATCAGCTTGGATGATGAGAGCAGTAATAACTGCTTACATTCATTGAGTGCTCACCATATGCCAGGTAAATGGTGCTTTGCCTCTATTAGCTCATTGATCATCATAACATCCCTTTGAGGTACTGTTTTACAGGCAGGGAAAAATAAGGCAGAAAGAGGTAAAGTTTTACAGGTGAGAAAAAATGAGACAGAAAGATGTAAGGTAACTTCACTAAGTTTGACTGGTGGATCCAGGATTTGAACCCAAGTAATCAGGTTCAGGACTCTAGCAAATAACCACTCAGCAATGCTGCTTAAGTTCTGGTAGCCTTATGTGTGCCGCTGTTGCATTACAGAACAGCACCAGCTAAGTCCAGGGCCCCAGAAACTCTTGTCCCCAGCAAGCTTT
Organism: Pongo pygmaeus; assembly: GCF_028885625.2. Taxonomy (NCBI): domain Eukaryota; kingdom Metazoa; phylum Chordata; class Mammalia; order Primates; family Hominidae; genus Pongo; species Pongo pygmaeus. Next base: position 75,703,439 of record NC_072384.2, on the reverse strand, counting down.
CACAGGAGGCCAGGACAGAGGAGGTGCTCTGTGATGCCGCTGAAGACAGTGATGCTCTTGTAAAGATCTTGCCCTTTCTCAGCGCTGCCTTACGCTGTATAATCACTTTAATAATTAGACAGCCACATATGACATTGAAAATAAAAACCATTCAAAACACCGTAATGCTTTTCAAAGCTATTTGTCAGTGGATTAACGACATTTTGATTAGTAGAAAAAATTACGCTTAAATAATCACAATGAACTGAAACATACCCCAATATGTTTAAATATATGAGTTTATCCTATTTATTTTATACAATAAAAGCCCACATTGGAGAATATTATAAAACTCACTATTTTTAAAATTAGTAACTAAAAGAAAAGAATTAAGAACTTACTCACTTATTCAGGGCCGGTGCGGTGGGCTCACGTCTGTAGTCCCAGCACTCTGGGAGGCCAAGGTAGGTGGATCACTTGAGGTCAGGAGTTTGAGACCAGCCTGGCCAACATGCTGAAACCTCATCTCTACTAAAAATACAAAAATTAGCTGAATGTGGTGGTGCATGCCTGTAATCCCAGCTATTTGGGAGGCTGAGGCAGGAGAATCGCTTGAACCCAGGAGGTGGAGGTTGCAGTGAGCTGAGATTGCGCCACTGCACCCCAGCCTGGTGACAAAGCAAGTCTCTGTCTCAAAAAAAAAAAAAAAAAGGAACTTACTTAGTCTGCCTTTAAAAACAGTTTTATTGAAATATAATTGATATACAAAGAGCTGCACTTTTTTTTTTTTTTTTTTTTTTTGAGACAGAGTTTCGCTCTTTCGCCCAGGCTGGAGTGCAGTGGCGCAATCTTGGCTCACTGCCACCTCCGCCTTCTGGTTTCAAGCGATTCTCCTGCCTCAGCCTCCTGAGTAACTGGGGTTACATGCACCCACCACCACACCCGGCTAATTTTCGTACTTTTAGTAGAGACGGGGTTTCACCATGTTGGCCAGGCTGATCTCGAACTCCTGACGTCAAGTGATCCACCCGCCTCAGCCTCCCAAAGTCCTGGGATTTCAGGTGTGAGCCACTACACATATTTAATATGTACAATTTGATGAGTTTGATCATATGCAAATACCTGTGATACTATCACTACAATCCAGGTAATAGATACATCTAAAACTTCCCAAAGTTTCCTTGTGTCCCTTTGTTTTGTGATAAAAACGCTTAATAGGAAATTTGCCCCCTAAACAAATTTTAAAATACATATACTATATTGTTAACTGTAGGCACTATGTTGCTCAGCAGATTTCTAGAACATATTCCTCTAGAAAAACTGAAATTTTCTCATACCCATTGAACAACAACTTCCCATTTCCTCTACCCTCCTGCCCCTGGCAACCCTATTGTACTTTCTGCTTCTATGAGTTTGACAATTATAGATACCTCATTTAAGTGGAATCTTGCTGTATTTGTCCTGTGACTGACTTATTTAAGTTAGCATAATGTCCTCCAGTTTCATCCATGTTGTTGCAAGCAGCAGGATCTTTTTTAAGGCTGAATAATATTCCATTGTATGTATATATCACATTTTCTTCATCAATTCATCTGTTAATAGACATCTTGGATGTTGTGAAATCCCATGCAACTTCCCGTGAAATGAACATGGGAGTATAGATAGATTTTTGAGATCCTGATGTCCATTCTTTTGAATATATGCCCAGAAGTGGGATTGCTGCATCACATAGTAGTTCTAATCTTAATTTTTTGAAAAATCTCCATACCGCTTTTCATAGCTGCTGAACCATTTTACATTCCCACCAGCAATGTGCAAGGGTTTCAGTTTTTCTACAACCTCACCAACATTTATCTTTTTTTTTTTTTTTTTTTAAATAATAGCCACCCTAACAGGTGCAAGGAGTTATCTTGTTGTAATCTCCTTTACACTGAACTGCTGGAGTGCAGTGGCAGGATATCGGTTCACTGCAGCCTCCGCCTCCTGGGTTAAGTAATTCTCCTGCCTCAGCCTCCCAAGTAACTGAGATTACAGGCATGTGCCACCATACCCAGCTAATTTTTTGTAGTTTTAGTAGAGATGGGGCTTCACCATGTTGGCCAGGCTGGTCTTGAATTCCTGACCTCAAGTGATCCACCCCTCTCAGCCTCCCGAAATGCTGGGATTACAGGTATGAACCACCACAGTGGACCTCACTGTAATCTTGATTTGCACTTTTTGATAATTAATGATGTTGAACATATTTTCATATACTTTTTGGTCATTTATATGTCTTCTTTGGAGAAATGTCTGTACAAATCCTTTGCACATTTTTATTTTATTTTTATTTACTTTTTTTTTTGAGACATAGTCTTGCTCTGTCACCCAGGCTGGAGTGCAATGGCGTGATCTCAGCTCACTGAAACCTCCGCCTCCTGGATTCAAGCAATTCTCCTGCCTCAGCCTCCTAAGTAGCTGGGATTATAGGCACCTGCCACCACACCCGGCTAATTTTTTGTATTTTTAGTAGAGACAGGGTTTTGCCATGTTGGCCAGGCTGGTTTCGAACCCCTGACCTCAGGTGATTCACCCACCTCGGCCTCCCAAAGTGCTGGGATTACAGGCGTGAGCCACGGCACCTGGCCTGCACATTTTTAAATTGAATTATTTCTTTTTTGTTATTGAGTTGCAGAAATTCCACTTATATTTTGGAAATTAATCCATTATCAGATATATGGTTTGCAAATATTTCATCCCATTCTGTAGGTACTCTTTTCATCCTGTTGATGTTTCCTTTGCTGACCTGCCTTTGGTATATGAACTGTACCATGGAGTAATCAATTAGTAGATGAGGAAAATTTCTCTTTACGGAAGTATCCCAACATATAAATGAAAACAGAGTAGCATTGGAATGTCACAATTTTGTGACCTAAAATAAGTTAATCATCTAATGATGAAATAAAAAACAGTGCTAATGTAAAAAAGAGAGACAGCAGACACCATGTGCCTCCAAATAGAAGAATATAATACCAAGGATTAGGTAGTTTTGCCAAAAATTTGAACCTGAATGTGGTTAAGTTCCTAGATGAAGTAACAATTTACAGAAAATACAGAGGACAGAAGAATGTGTTAAATAATGCATTAGCAAAATCCAATCTATAGGTAAATTTAGAGGACAAGCAATCCAATTTATTTAACAAAAACATTATGAAGAATAAAACAGGAAGAAGAGGAACCTCTGAATTAAAAGATACTTAAAAGACGTATCAACTGATTGCAATACGTATACTAATTTGAATACTGATTTTAGCAGACAAGATACACAGAAAATTTATGAATTTGTTGAGACAATTAGAAATTTGCATGTTGACTGAATATTTAGTGGTATTAAGGCATTATTGTTTTTAAAATGCAATGGCATTTTAGTTAGGTTTACAAAGAGTCCTTATATTTCAGAGATACATACTGAAATACTTATAGATGAATGATATGATGTCAGGGATTTGCTTCTAAATAGTATGGGAGGAGGGGATAAAGGGTATAGAAATGAAACCAGATTAGCCATAAGTTGATAATTCGTAAAGCTAGATGATGAATGCATCTAATGCTTAAGTAAGTGTATGAAATTCTCCATAATAGAAGGTTGCAAAGTGTTAGCAGATACAAACAAAAATGTATTGTGTTTGTTTGACTTCTTACAGGGTTGAAATGAAGAGGCTTGATGACACCTCTATTGGTGAGGATATGAAGCAATTGGAAATCTTATATGTTGCTGGTTGGCATGTAAAAGTCACATACTACCTTGGGAAACTGTTAGGCATTTCTTTATGAGGTTAAACATATACCTATTCTAAGACCCAACCATGTCACTTCTAGACATTTATCCAAGGAAAATGAAAACATATGTCCTTAAATATATTTAAACAAGATTGTTTATAGCACCTTACTCACAATAGCCAGAAATTAGAAACAGCCTAAATATCCAGGAGAATGAATAAACAAATTGTGCTGTACTAAGACCATGAATACTACTCAGCAATGTGAAGAAAAAACTAATGATACAAGCACCAACTTGGTTGAATCTCATAGACATGAGGCCAAGTAAAAGGAGCCAGGTGTATGAATCTGGAAAAGTTTTCCTTTTACATGAAGTTCTTGAACTGGCAAAACTAATCAATGTTGATAGAAATCAGAAAAGTGGTTGCTTCTGAAAGGGGCTTTGGGAAGGGCAGGAAGGATCTTTATTGGGGTAGGGGTTACATGGGTGTTTATGTTTGTCAAAATTCATTGACCTGTATTGACAAGATCTATACATTTCATGGTGTGACAATTATACCTCAATTTAAAAATATCAAATAAAAATAAAATCACTGATGGATTCAGGCAACTACTTACCTGGTGTGAGGCTCACAGGCAGAGCTGTCTATTTGCTTTAGCACAGCTGCTGAGGCAGCCTCAGCCTGGCAAGATTCCAGGGCAGAGGAGACCTCTATGACTAGATCTTTCGATATCTGGCTCAGGCTCAAAAAATTTTCTTTCCTGAATGAATTGGTTAAGTGGGCTCTGAAAAAACAGGCACTTAATAGTTTAGTTAAATTCTAGCTGAAGGTCAAAGGCAAGTGATTTTTATTGATCTTTCATATTACCAGAAACAAGAGGCATAAACATTAAACTGAAGCTGGGAACAGGAGTGGGATGCTTGGCTCAGCTGTGTTTGCCTTGCCATGGGCATGACACTTCAGTTTTCTGGACCTCAGTTTCTTTTTTTCCCAAATGAAGGAACTGTATAGAATGGTGCAATGGTTTGGATATTTGACCCCTCCAAATCTTATATTGAAATGTGATCCCTAATATTGGAGGTAAGACCTAATGGGAAGTGTTTGGGTCAGTGGGGGATCCCTCATGAATTGCTTGGTGCTGTCCTGGTGGGAATGAGTCAGTTCTTGCTCTGTTCGTTTCCATGAGAGCTGGTTGTTAAAAAGAGCCTGGCACCTTCCCTCCCTCTTTCTCTCTTGCTTCCTCTTGCCATATGAGCTCTGCACACACCGCCTTCCCTTTGCCTTCTGCCATGAGTGAAATTAGCCTGAGACCCTCACCAGAAGCAGATGCTGGAGCCATGCTTCCTGTACAGCCTGCAGAACTGTAAGCCAAAGAAATCTCTTTTCTTTATAAATTACCCAGCCTCAGGTATTCCTTTATAGCAACATAAATGGACTAAAACAAATGGTCTCTAGGGCCTCTGTCATATCTAACATTCTGAGTCTCTGCACAGTTTTATTTTTCCCTGGAGTGCTAAAGAAAGTGCAAAACTGAACCCAGCATCATTTTCTCTAAACCTGCTCTTCTTCCTGCATTTTTTTTTTCTCAGTTTTTCTCAGCACCACCATCAGGCATTCATTCACTCGGCAGATACTTATTGAGTACATAGTAGGTGCCAGGCACTGCAGCAGGTATTGTGATGCAGCAGTGAACAAAAGAGACAAAATCCCTGCCATAAAGAATCTCACATATTGTAGTGGAGACAGATAGCTAATAATGAAATTATATAAGCACTAGAGAAAGATGAAAGAGAAGGGATAGTGGATGCTGGTAAGGATGATTTGTAGTTTTAGTGGAGTGGTCAGGAAAGGTCTTACCGAGGAAGACCTTTGTACACACATGAAAATTGTCCCTTGTTATGCACGAAATATTTGTGTCTTCTCCAAACTGATATGTTGAAATCCTAACCCCCAATATAATGGTGTTTGAAGGTAGGGCCTTTGATAAGCAATTAGCGTTAGATGTGGTCACGACAGTGGGAACCTCGTAATGGGATTAGTACCCTTTAAAAAGAGAAGGAGGCAGGAGATCTCTCTGTCTGCCCTCCACTATGTGAAGATACAATGAGAAGATGGCCACAAAACAATCTGCAAACCAGGAAGCAGGCCTTCACAGGAGACCAAATCTGCTGGAGCCTTGACCTTGGACTTCCTGGCCTCCAGAATTGTGAGACATAAATTATTGTTTAAGCCATTCTGTCTTTGGAAATTTGTTATAGTAGCTGAACTAAGACAACTCTGATCCACCTCTCTTTGACACCTCCCACTCAACCATTTGGTGTGCCCTCTAATTACATAGTGTAATATTTCTCAATTTTATTTTCTCCCTAACTACTAATACCCAGGTTCAGACCTTAACATCTCCTGTCTGGGTTACTGTAACAGTACCCTATGGAAGTCTTCTCTGGAAGAAGATTTCTTTCTTCCAAAGAAATCTGCCTTTCTATGGCTCATTCTCTCCTGTCATCTTCTTGTCTTCTTAAATCAATTTTCTACAAGGCCATGTCAGAGAGTTATCTGAAAGGCATACCTGACCATGTCATTCTCCTATTTAAGACTCAGCAATGGTTTCCTTCTGCCAACAAGGTAAAGGCCGGATGCCTTAACAACGCATTTCATCCTCGTGTGGTCTGGCACTTGATGACTGCCCCAACCCCATCTCTCACCCAACTGGCCTTGACGTCAGTGTTCCAAAGTAGAATTTCTCCCTCCATATGCAACACCATCCAGAATGCTCATATCTCCCTGTTCATGCCTGCGTCAGTCCTGTTTTTCGGTCATCTTAGTAATCACTTCCACTGGATAATTTTCAAATTCTGTATTCTGCACCCACCCCAGATAGGCTAGGTGCCCTTGTCTGCGGTTCTGTGAAACTATGCTATGTACACACATTCTTTAATCACATTGTTTTCCACATTGTTCTGAAATGATCCAGGAAGGCCCCATTCTCTCAATGGACTATGAATTTTCTAAGTAGAGAAGCACATCTTATTCCTTTTTGCATCTTGACTGCAACCAAGTAATCAATGACTTCATTTGTGTTCTGATCCTCCCATTCTCTTCTCCTCACTGATCTCAGTAGGCTAACCAGGACAATTTATAATTTGCAGCTGAAAGACAGAGATGGGAAACAGTCCCATTTCAAAGCTGATTTCAATTCAGGTTAAATGTCAGAGAGTCACAGATTCTTAGACTTGGGATAACAATTACAGGTAATCCAATGCAACAACCCACCAGACACTTGGAGGTCCTTCAACATTTCTACAAGCTGTAGGGCTATGGAATTCTTCAAGTATGCTGTAATACTGATAGAATAAGGAGAATCTTCAGTTTACTAGAGGCTTTCTCTTTTCTGCTTTTCTCTGGTTCAGGATGTCATGTGTGAAAATGATGAAGCAGGAAATTATTTGTATTAGAACACATATGTGTTTCCATACAGATGCACACACAAACACACTGTGTAAGTTTAAATCTGTAAGTTGCTTAAGATGATAAACAGCAAACTATTACCTAAGATGTTAAGCATAAGTTGGAGACTGAGACAGTAACCAGAGAGAAAATTATCTGTAACTTGAAGTTAAAGCCATCTGTCAAAGCAAAGGGCTATGAGTAAAAAGCAAATGGATTGGTAGACTCCACAGGTGGATGGCCGGAGACAAGACCCCACCCTGGCAAGAACCTACCAGCTGGAACCAGCAGTCTGGACACCAGTCTAGCTCTATAGCCAGAAGAGGGGACTGTGAGCCTAACATAAGCCATGCCCCATCAGAGTAGCCTCAAGTGCCATGTTAGTCTTAGAGTTTTCTGAGCAACACCTTACTTACTTGCTGCTCATATCCCAATTGAAATCAACACATTTAAACTGCTTAAGCTTGCATTTCACCTTTGGAGAATCCCCATCCTCTGAGTGCCTCCCTGTCTTCTCTTTTGCTTGCTGTTCTTGTGGAAAATAGAGGTATATCTGTGGGTGAAAATAATAACAAACTCCTGAAGCATCAGTATTCTTTAAATTTTGCCTTTGCCTCTTGTACTTGGTCTCTAAGTAGTGTGGGGTCAAAATTGTTTTTTACATAGTAAAGTATGAAGAAGGAAACTGGCCAGGGATGGTGGCTCACACCTGTAATCCCAGAACTTTGGGAGGCTGAGGCGGGCAGATCGCCTGAGGTCAAGAGTTCGAAAATAGCCTGGCCAACATGCTAAAACCCCATATCTACTAAAAATACAAAAAAATTAGCCAGGCGTGGCAGCAGGCTCCTGTAATCCCAGCTACTCGAGAGGCTGAGGCAGGAGACTCACTTGAATCCAGGAGGTGGAGGTTGCAGTGAGCCGAGATTATGCCATTGCACTCCAGCCTGGGCAACAAGAGTGAAACTCTGTCTCAAAAAAAAAAAAAAGAAATGGGAAACTTACTTTGTCCAGAGGTAATTCGGTCCATCATAGTATAGCCAGTTTGGTAGCTATTCCCTTAGTTGAGTTGAAATTGCCTTTCTATGGCTCATTGATCCTAGTTCTAACCCAGGACCACACAGAACAAGTTCAACAGGTCTGCCATGTAACTACCCTTTAATATTTCAAGGAAGCTTATTTGTGTGATCAGAAATTACTGAACTCAAATATCATGTGCATAGCACAATGCAGGCCCATGGTAGTATCCTTATAAATGGTCGAGTTGGCTGGGCACAGTGGCTCAAGCCTGTAACCCCAGGATTTTGGGAGGCCAAGGTGGGTGGATCACTTGAGCCCAGGAATTCAAGACCAGCCTGGGCAACATGGCAAAATCCCATCTCTACAAAAAATACAAAAATTAGCTGGGTATGGTAGTGAGCACCTGTAGTCCCAGCTACCTGGGAGACTGAGGTGGGAGAATTGCTTGAACCTAGGAGACAGAGGTTGCAGTGAGCTGAGATTGCACCACTGCACTCCAGCCTGAGTAACAGTGTGAGACCCTGTCTCTAAGAAAAAAAAAGGTCAAGTTACTATTAGTTGCATTATCATACTGCCTTTGTGCCATTTCTTCATAAGTTGAGCTCTTTTAGGGAAGAGGTTTGCTGGTGTCATAGAAATGGAGGTTCCCACTTAATACATGTATTAGGAGGTTCCCACCTAATACATCAGTTTTTTATTTTATATAATTTTTTTTTTAGAGAAAGGGTCTTGCTATGTTGCCCAGGCTGGAATGCAGTGTGCGATCATAGCTCACTGTAGCCTCCAACTCCTGGGCTCAAGTGATCCTTTTGCCTCAGCCTCCCGAAGTTCTGGGATTACAGGCATGAGCCACCATGACTGGCCTACATCAACAACTTCGTGTGTAAATGTTAGACACCAGGATACTGGCTAACAGGAAGTGTTCTTTCTTTACCCTCCACTACCTCTGTCTTACCATTGTTTTTTGTTTTGTTTTTGTTTTGTTTTCCACCTAAGACAACAGAAGAGGTGATTTACTGTATATCTGTTACACTTGGCCACAACTGAACACAGAAACAGTCCAGAATGTCACAGATCCAGGAAAAAGGATAAATAGGAACTGTTTTGATGCGAGGAAGGTGAGACTCTCAGAACTTCCCTCTCAGAGGCAGTCTTGGTGATCAGATAGCTATGGAAGTTCTAGGTCAGTTGAGAGACAATCTCTAGAGAGTAGCATGCAGTCCAACAACTTGTACCAGCATCCCCAGCCTCTGGCGTCCCATGTTTCTGTTCGTGTGAAATGCACCTCCACGGGTGCACAAGTTGGGAGTTTAGTTGGACCTCAGTCTCATCTTTCTTCTTTTGCGCTTCAGCCTACGCATTTGCTTCTTGGCTCTCACAGCGGAGAGGCTTCCAAGAAGATGGAGCTAAAATGGAGAGCCTTACCATTGTTGAGTGCCAAATCATCTTTGAGGACTTAACTCAGTTTACCTCGTCTTTGTTTCCTCCCTGCTCCCAGGAGAACTGACTACTCCATTTCTTCCCTTGAATGGAGACTGAATACTGCCTGTATTTCTATGTGATCTATCCCACTGCCCCCATCTAGAATACTGAACTTCTCTTGGTATTTCTAGTTTCAAACAGAGTGCCTGGAACATAGTATGTGATAAATATTTACTGAATAAGTGTAATTTTTGAGAGTATCAGATTATGTAATTTTTAGAGCTGAATGGGAACTGTAAATATTTTTCTGTAACTCATTCTTCGATTTCAGTGGTTCTCAACTTTGACTTTGTATTGGAAGGTATTGGGGGATTTTAAAAAATCCTGAGGCCCTTGTTTTACAAAATTCTGACGTAATTGTTCTAGTGTGCAGCCTGGGCTTCAAGATTTTAAGCATCATATCTTAGGTTGCTGATTCCAGTGTGCAACTAAAGTAGAAAAACTGCTTTATTCCCTTTTTGTGGATGGGGAAGCCGACTTCCAGAAAGGTCGCGTTTTCTGCCCATGTTAGGTGGTGGGTGGAAATGAACAAAGAATTGAGGCGTCCTAACACCTCTTCAAACACACTTTCTATGGTGCTATTCATCTTGGCTTGAGATGGACAGTGCTCTCCACTGGGGCACTGAGGAGGACCCCCCAGTTCACAAGCACCCTGGAGCCTGCTCACCTTCTAATTTTAGGACAAAAGATTAGAAGCAGCTATCATACTTCTCCTTATAAAATATCACCAAATAGTATTGGGGGTGGGGAGTGGGAAAACAGTATCACTTTCTTCCTTGTCATTTTAGTGAAGGGAATAATCTTACTTTTTACAACATTCCATTTTTCCTGTGGGACTTCTTAAAAGTAATTTCATTTTGAATAAAAACAAAATGCCATTTGTAAACATTGTAATTGATGACTGAATTGGCCTTTGTATGTCAAGTATGTTTACCAGCAACCTAGGATACAATGTTTAACCAGTTTGTTGTTGCCTCTGCCTTAGGTAAGGGAGACCGGTGCTGCCTACAGTCCAAATATTTCTCAAATTTTCCCAAAGCTTGTCCGAGCACTCCTTCTTAACCATACCACTCTTCTAGATATTTAGGAGCCACCAGGCCAATCCATTTACAGAAAGTAGAGAGAGCATATTCTGGTTATTTATTACTGTATGACAGATTATCCTGAAACCTAGCAGCTTAAAACAACAGCTATTTTATTATGTCTCATGATTTTGAGGGGCAGGGTAGGGCTCAGATATCTGGCACCTGTGCAGGGATGGCTGGAAGGTCAAGATCAGCTAGGACTGTCAACCAGAGCACCTACATGTGGCCTCTCCAGCATGTTGGTCTCAGAGTATGAGGACTGTTTTTTTTTTTTTTTTTTTTTTGAGATGGAGTCTCTCTCTGTCGCCCAGGCTGGAGTGCAGTTGCGCGATCTCCGCTCACTGCAAGCTCCGCCTCCCGGGTTCATGCCATTCTCCTGCCTCAGCCTCCTGAGTAGCTGGGACTACAGGCACCCGCCACCACGCCCAGTTACTTTTTTGTACAAATTTAGTAGAGACGGGGTTTCGCCCTGTTAGCCAGGATGGTCTCGATCTCCTGACTTCATGATCTGCCCGCCTCGGCCTCCCAAAGTGCTGGGATTACAGGTGTGAGCCACTGCACCCAGCCAAGGACTTCTTTAAAAAAAAATTACATAAATTGCCAACTTTTTCTTGTATTTTTATTTATTGTTTGGTAAAATACTCGTTACATAAAATTTACCTTTTTAATCACAGAAAACCTGCAACTAGTAAGCAATAACTTACTATTTCCCTTCCCCTAAGCCCCTGGTAACCTATTGTATTAGTCCATTTTCACACTGATATAAAGACACTGAGACTGGGTAATTTATAAACAAAAGAGGTTTGATTGGCTCACAGTTTTGCATGGCTGAGGAGGCCTCAGAAAACTTACAATCATGGCGGAAGAAGAAGCAGGCACATCTTACATGGCAGCTGGTGAGAGAAGAGCATGTGTAGGAGGAACTGTCAAACACTTGTAAAACCATCAGATCTTGGCTGGGTGCGGTGGCTCATGCCTATAATCTCAGCACTTTGGGAGGTCGAGGTGGGCGGATCACCTGAGGTTGGGAGTTGGAGACCAGCCTGACCAACATGGAGAAACTCTGTCTCTACTAAAAATACAAAATCACCCGGGAGTGGTAGCACATGGCTGTAATCCCAGCTACTCGGGAGGCTGAGGAAGGAGAATGGCTTTAACCCGGGAGGCGGAGGTTGTGGTGAGCCAAGATCGCGCCATTGCACTTCAGCCTGGGCAACAGGAGCGAAACTCCATCTCAAAAAAAAAGGAAAAAAAAATGAAACCATCAGATCTCATGCGAACTCACTCACTACCAGGAGAACAGCATAGGTGAAACCGCTCCCATGATCCAATCACCTCCCTCCCTCACCGCATGGGGATTGCAATTCGAGATGAGATTTGGGTGGGGTTACAGAGCAAAACCATATCACCTCTAATCTACTTTCTGCCTCTATGAATTTGCGTATTCTAGATTCTAGGTATTTTATATAAATGCAATCTTAAAATATTCATCCTTTTGAGTCTGGCTGATTCGACTTAGCATAATGTCTTCAAGGTTCATCCCTATTGTAGCATATACCTGAATTTCATTCCTTTTTATGGATAAACAATATTCCATTTTACATACGTACCATATTTTGTTTAGCCATTCATCCACTGATGAACACTTGGGTGTTTCCACCTTTTTGTTGTTGTGAATAATGCTGCCAAGAACATGGTTATACAAACATCTGCTAAGTCTCTGCTTTTAATTACTTTGGGTATATACCTAGAAGTGGAATTGTTGGATTATATGTTTAGCTTTTTGAGGAACCACCAAACTGTTTTTTCCATATTGGCTAAACCAATTTATGTTCCCATCAGCAATGCACAAATGTTTCAATTTTTACATATCCTTGTCAATATTTTTAATTTTCTATTACAGTCAGAATATCATAATGGGTATGAAGTGATATCTCATTGTGTTTTGGGGTGTTTTGTTTTGTTTTGTTTTTGAGACAGGGTCTTACTTTGTCACCCAGGCTGGAACCCAGTGGTGTGATCACGGCTCACTGCAGCCTTGACCTCCCAGGCTTAAGTGATCCTCCCACCTCAGCCCCCCAAGTAGCTGGGACTACACACATGTGCCACCAGTCCTGGCTGATTTTTGTATTTTTTTGTAGAGACAGAGTTTTGCTATGTTGCCCAGGCTGGTCTCCAACTCCTGGGCTCAAGTAATCTGTCCTCCTTGGCTTCCCAAAGTGCTGGGATTACAGGTGTGGGCCACCTCACCTGGCTCATTGTAGTTTTTATTTGCATTTCCCTACTGATTACTGATGCTGAGCATCTTTTTATGTGTTTACTGGCCATCTGTATATCTTATTTGGGGAAGTTTATTCATGTGTTGGGCCATTAAATTTTTTTTTCCTTATAGTTGTTAGGTTGTGTTCAGAGAGAGGATTCCAAGAGACCTGGATAGAAGCTGCAAGACTTCTTACGACTAAGCATCAAAAGTCCCAGGATCTCAAGGCTGGGTGCAGTGTGGCACGTGGCTATAGTTCTAGATACTCATTCGACTGAGGTGGGAGGATTGCTTGAGCCCAGGAGTTTGAGGCAATGATCAATCAGATCCATGAAGAGCCACTGCACTCCAGCCTGGGCAACATAGCAAGATCCATCTCTAACAAAAAAAAGTCCCAGGACCTCACTTCTGCCCAGTTCTATAAGTCATGCAGGTCACTGAGATCAGCCTAGATTCCAGGAAAATGGTAGTGAAAATTTGTGGCCATCTTTAATCTACCAAAGTAAGATATTAAAATTAACTTTAAAAAGTCAATTGAGCCAGGCACGGTGGCTCACGCCTGTAATCCTAGCACTTTGGGAAGCCAAGGTGGGCAGATCACCTGAGGTTGGGAGTTCGAGACCAGCCTGACCAACATGGAGAAACCCCATCTCTACTAAAAATACAAAATTAGCCAGGCGTGGTGGCACTTGCCTGTAATCCCAGCTACTTGGAAGGCTGAGGCAGAAGAATTGCTTGAACCCAGGAGGCAGAGGTTGTGGTGAGCCAAGATCACGCCATTGCACTCCAGCCTGGGAAAGGATAGTGAAACTTTGTCTCAAAAAACAAAATAAAACAAAAGAAAAAAATTGTTTGAATAACAGTGACAATAATCATTAGTGCTGCTACAACTTTGGATTAACACGGCTTCTTTTCTCCTGTGGTCTTAAAGTATTTTCATCTATAAAAGTCTTTATATGGGCCAGGTGCGGTGGCTCACGCCTGTATTCCCAGCACTTTGGGAGGCTGAGTCGGGCGGATCACGAGGTCAGGAAATCAAGACCATCCTGGCTAACACGGTGAAACTCTGTCTCTACTAAAAATACAAAAAAATTAGCCAGGAGTGGTGGCAGGCGCCTGTGGTCCCAGCTACTGGGGAGGCTGAGGCAGGAGAATGGCGTGAACCCGGGAGGCGGAGCTTGCAGTGAGCGGAGATCGCGCCACTGTGCTGCAGTCTGGGTGACAGAGCGAGACTCGGTCTCAAAAAAAAAAAAAAAAAAAAAGAAGTCTTCACTATGGCATTTTGCACATTTTAAAGATCTTTCTTTCTTTCTTCTTTCTTTCCTTCCTTCCTTCCTTCCTCCCTCCCTCCCTCTTTCTTTCTTTCTTTCTTCCTTCCTTCCTTCCTTCCTTCCTTTTTGACAGAGTTTTTCTCTCGTTGCCCATCCTGGAGTGCAATGGTGCAATCTTGGCTCACTGCAATCTTTGCCTCCTGGGTTCAAGCAATTGTCCTGCCTCAGCCTTCTGAGTAGCTGGGATTACAGGTGCCCACCACCATGCCTGGCTAATTTTTTGTATTTTTAGTAGAGATGGGGTTTCACCATGTTTGTCAGGCTGGCCTTGAACTCCTGACCTCAGGTGATCCACCTGCCTCAGCCTCCCAAAATGCTGGGATTACAGGCGTGAGCCACTGTGCTCGGCCTCATTATGTTTTTCTTTCTTTTTCTTTTTTCTTTTTTTAGAGATGGAGTCTTGCTCTGTCTCCCAGGCTGGAGTGCAGTAGCACAGTCATAGCCCACTGCAGCCTTGAACTACTGAGCTCTAGTGATACTCTCACCTTGGCCTCCCAAGTAGATAGGACTACAAGGGCATGCCACCATGTCTAGCTCAAGATCTTTAACTATGATATAGAGATGATTACTTGATTTTTAAAAATCACTTAGCCAGTCCACTTTATAATGATGGGGTGAAGCAGGAACCCTGAGTTTCAATCTTGGCTCTGCCGTTAACTGGCTGAGTGGCTCCTCTTTGAGAATGGGATAGATATCCTCTAACTTCTCTTTCAGCTCTGAAACTGTACGAAAAGATGATGAATTTGATCAAGAATTAGGATGTTATAAAAATGTCTGAGTACAGAGTGATTTGTTGCCTAGAAATATTCCCATGTGCCATTTATTCACTGGGACAGAGAAATAACTTCAGTTTAATGGCAATTATTATAATGTGATTGAATAATAGCATCAGTAAACACACACACAGTTATTATGGGAGCTAAAGGAGTTCTGAAGAAATGTCTTAAGGAGCATTGACACAGAAGGGCAAGAAGATGAGAAATAGAATAGTTTACAGGTTTCCCAGGTGCAAAAAAACAAAAAAATATGGTTTCTGGCTGCATAAAAGTCTTATTCTAAGAGTGGTGTATATCAACGAGATCGGCAAACAGAGTCTAAAACCGTGAACAAAATACGCAGCAATGAGGATAGTGCAGTGAGGGGAGCGGTGGTGATGGTGGTTAGGAGAGACAACTCCTAACATTGGCATTGTGTGCCCTTCATATACCAAGCACAGGGCCAGTTGCTTTTCATAGTGAACTCATTTGCTTCTCACAGGGAGCCACACGCTAGGTATTACTTTTTTCTTCCTTCTAATTTTTCCTTTTTTCTTTTTTCTTTTTTTTTTGAGACACAGTCTCACTCTGTTGCCCAGGCTGGAGTGCAGTGGTGCAATCTCAACTCACTGCAACCAACGTCTGCCTCTTAGGTCCAAGCTCTTCTCCTGACTCAGCCTCCCGAGTAGCTGGGATTACAGGTGTGCACCACCATGTTCAGCTAATTTTTTATATTTTTAGTAGAGATGGAGGTCTCACCATGTTAGCCAGCCTGGTCTCGAACTCCTGACCTCAGGTGACCTGCCTGCCTCGGCCTCCCAAAGTGTTGGGATTACAGGCGTGAGCCACCGTGCCTGGCCCTTCCCTCTCATTTTAAAGATGAGGAAACTGATGCTCAACATTCTACTCATGGTCCCACAGCTAAAGACTGGGGAGACATCAAAGCTCATGCTTTTTTCTACACAAGCAGCCTTCATTAAGCCAAGAAATCATATATATGGGAGAATAGCATTTGGGAAGGATCTTTCTTAAATGTTAATTATCTCAATCTTGTCCTATTATTGTAATACAATTTATTTCTAAATATTTTTTGAACCTTAAAGTACTATTTTTTTCTTCAGATAGTCACATAGTACTGTTTTTCCCTCAGACAGTCGATTATGTTTTAAAGTGATTAAAAGTAAATTAAGGCCAGGCACAGGGTTTCACACCTATAATTCTAGCACTTTTGGAGGCCGAGGCAGGTGGATTGCTTGAGCCCAGGAGTTTGAGACCAGCCTGGGCAACATGGTGAAACCCTACCTCTACCAAAAAATATATATCTATATGAAAATTAGCTGCATGTGGTGGCACACGCCTGTAGTCCCAGCTACTTGAGGGGCTGAGGTGGGAGGATCATCTGAGCCTGAGAGATTGAAGCCTCAGGGAACTGTGATTGTGCCACTGCACTCCAGCCTGGGCAACAGGGTGAGATGCTGTCTCAAAAAAACAAAAGAAAAAAAGTAAATTTTAAAAAATTATCTTTATTTTTATAATTTCTGGAGCTCTTTATTTCTTCATGTATGCAGCTCTCTATCTAATATCATATTCCTGCCCATAGAAATTCTTTTAACATTTCTTTTAGTGCAGATTTGTTAGAAAATTCTCTCAGCATTTTTTTTTTCCCAAAAGTCTATTTCATCTTTAGTTTTGCAAGATCTTTTGCAGGGTATAGAATTCTAGGTTGACAGGTATTTTTTCTTTCAGTACTTTAAGACGTTGCTTCATTGTTTTGGCTTGTGTAGTTTCCAATGAGAAGTATATTGTAAGAAATATGTCATCTTTGTTTTTCTGTCTGCATTGTTTTTTTCCTCTGCCTTCAAAATTTTCTCTTTATCTTAGCTTTTCAGTAGTTTGACTTTCATGTCATTGATACTTATTTATTTGATTTATTTTCCTCTTTGGGGCACTTAGAGTTTTTTGGATGTGTGGTTTGTTTTCTTTCATTGTTGTTGTTATTATTATTATTAATATTATTATTTTTAAATGGAGGCTTACTCTGTCACTCAGGCTGGAGTGCAGTGGCGTAATCTTGGCTCACTGCACACTCCGCCTCCTGGATTCAAAGAATTCTCATGCCTCAGATTCTTGAGCAGCTGGGATTACAGGCATGCGCCACCACACCTGGCTAATTTTTCTATTTTTTAGTAGAGACAGGGTTTCACCATGTTGGCCTGGCTGGTCTCAAGCTCCTGAGACCAGCAGCTCCTGGTCCAAGCTGCTGGGTAAAACCCCATCTCTATTAAAAATACAAAAAAATTAGCCGGGCATGGTGGTGCATGCCTGCAGTCCCAGCTACTCAGGGAGGCCAAGGCAGGAGAATTGCTTGAACCCAGGAGGCAGAGGCTGCAGTGAGCCAAGATCATTCCACTGCACTCCAGCCGGGGTGACAGAGCCAGACTCCATTTCAAAAAAATAAAATATTATTCATAGTTATTTTAAAGTACCAGTCTAATAATTGCAATACCTGGGTCATCTCTGAATTTGGATTTTAATTATTGCTTTATCACTTGACAATAGGTCTTTTTTCTTGCTTTCTTTGTTGTTTTATGTATTGGTCCATTTTCATGTTGCTAAACACACACCCAAGACTAGGCAATTTACCAAAGAAAGGGATTTAATGGACTTACAGTTTCAGGTGGCTGGGGAGGCCTCACAATCATGGCAGAAGGTGAAAGGCACATCTCACATGGCAGTAGACAAGAGAAGAGAGCTTGTGCAGGGAAACTGTCTTTTTTATAATCATCAGATCTTGTGAGACTTATTCACTACCACAAGAACAGCCTGGGAAAGACTCACCCCCATGATTCAGTTATCTCCTACTGGGTCCCTCCCACAACACATGGGAATTATGGGAGCTACAAGATGAGATTTGGGTGAGGACACAGAGCCAAACTATATCATTTAATTTTTGATTTAATGGCAGATATGTGTAGAACAGCAGAGAGTGAGGTGAAGAGTATGTTCAGTGATGAGTGCACCTCTTCTTGTTGTCAGCATGTTAGTGTGGTAGAATTAGTCAATTAAGTCAGTCGTTGAGCTGGTTTTGCCATGTTGCTGCTATCTCTGTCTTCAGTGCACAACAGATTCAAATGCCTCTGGCAGGGAATGGCTATTTCTTTGTGTTGGATGTTAGGCCCGGGGTGCGGGAGGCATGCTCATGTTTGTGGTTCACCTTCAGTTGTCAACTGTTCCTGAATATCTGTGCCACGGAGGGGAGCGTTCCCTCTGTGCTCTTGTCCCTCCCTTGCTAGTAGACAGCCATTTGTACTAATTTAGTGCTAGGCTCATTGTAGGACCAGGGAGATCTTGGTTTTCCTGGTCCATCTGCAGTCTTCAGCAGGGCCTGTGTGCCTGGGCCTGAGGGGTGGAGCCTTTTAAGTATTCCTCTTGATGGATGCCCCTCTTAAAGAAGTCAGACATCTGTGCCGAGTCTTGGGCAGGGGAAAGTTTCCAGCTTCTCCCTATTTGGAGCAGACCCTTGCTTTGTATTACTGCAGTATCCCAGGCCCAAGAGGTTTTTGTACCTCTCCGAGGGCCGAGGGGCTTTTGTTTCTATTCTTTCCCCGGAAGTAGCTCATTTTTCTTTTCTTTTCTTTTCTTCTTTGAGACAGGGTGTCACTCTGTCCCCCAGGCAGGAGTGCAGTGGCATGCTTACAGCTCACTGAAGCCTTACAGCTCACTGAAGCTACTTCTTTCCCCAGAAGTAGCTCATTTTTCTTTTCTTCTTTGAGACAGGGTGTCACTCTGTCCCCCAGGCAGGAGTGCAGTGGCATGCTTACAGTTCACTGAGCCTTCAGCTCACTGAACCAATCACCTCCCCGAACTCAGGTGATACTCCCACCTCAGCCTCCGAAGTAGCTGGGGCTATAGGCATGTACCATCATGCCCGGCCAATTTTTGTATTTTTTGTAGAGACAGGGTTTTGCCATATTGCGTAGGCTGGTCTCAAAACCCTGGGATCAAGCAATCTGCAACCTTGGCCTCCCAAAGTACTGGGATTATAAGCATGAGCTACGACACCTGGCCAGAAGCAGTGGATCTTTGCCTGGATTCTTGGTATGAGAAGCTCTGCTACCGCTCTCCTCCCCTTAAGCTGCTTACAGCTTTTATGTTGTTAAGAGAGAAGGTTTTGGGGGCTCTGTTTCATACCACTCCCCCACTGCAGCTGATCTTACCTGTATGACTGAGTCTCCAAAGGGGCTCTGCCCTCTCTCCAACTTTTCCCCCCAATCTATTTTGTGGTCCCTGGGTGCATAAGAGCTTGGGAATAAATGCAAAGTTCCTTGTAGAGGCCCAGGGTTCCCATTTATTCTAAATTGATACACTAGCCCACATCTAGTCTTTAGGAATTTGTTGAAAATTTTGCTCCTTTTTTTTTAAACCTACCTTAAATTGTAGTTACTCTTCCTTCTGTGCTGTGACAAAGGTAAAAATTTAAGTGTTCCTTTTTTTCCTTGAAGAAGTTTGTCAGTCTTTAGAATTTAGTTCATATAGTTGCCTTGTATCCTCAGGGTCTCTAATGGGTTAAAGAAAAATTATGATTTTGTAGGTTATCCATTTTTTTCTTATTATTAAGATGGGAGCAATGTTATCTTGAAGCTTTCTAGATCCTAAGTAGAAGTGGAGCTCTAGATGATATTTAAAAAGCCTTTTCATTATAGAAATTTTCAAACTTTCAAAAAAGTAGAGAGAAAAGTAAGTACTCACCATGCAGCTTCTGCAAGAATTTATTATTGACGTTCTTTCATACCAATACATACAGATGCACTTCATTCTTTTTAGCAGAGGTATAGTATTGAACAGTCTCAAAATACTTCAGCTTATATAACCATTCCCATACTAATGGCTATTTAGGTTGTCTTCAACCAATAATAATATTGTATCAAACATTTTTTGTACATATTTCCTTGTGCTCTAGTGTGAGTTTTTATTTTGGATGGGTTACTAGAAGTGTACTTAATGGGTTATATATATTTTACATTTTGATAGATAATATCAAATTGTCCTTCAAAAAGTCTTTACCAAGTATATTCCCACTAACTTTGTATGAATGGCACCAAAAATGTTAATGTAACTTAAAAAGCTGAAGCTGCTGACTCTAAAGAAAAACGATGAAGTAGTTACATTTCCAGTTTGATCCACTGAATGATATTCTCATTACAAAAGTCTATTTGCCATTTCAAAAGAGCATTTCATAGAAGGAAGTAAACATTGATTGGTCTTTGGTTCTTTTAGTCCCATATTTATAGCTGAAGCTATTTGCTCTCAAGTGCAATTCACCAATATTTAGTGCTTAACCATATGAACAACATTTCTGGTTTCTATTAGCTGCATATTCTTGTACATCAGTGACTTTAGTAATGGCTCTGATGATTGGTGTCACAAGCAATGAGTGCCTTAGGCATTAAATAAAAAGTTGCTGAATGACATTCTGTAGCTTCCAAGTTAAAAGAAAAAACCAGAAAAACATCAAACACATTTGCTTAAGTCCTCATTCTTCTGATTATTGTAAATTCTAGCATCTCATATGTATTTTTTCATTCAATATATACTTACATTTAATTCCTGCAACATACTTCTGTATGCTGCTATTTACTATGGATTTTAAAATGTAGACATGGATCCTTTTCCATAAAACTTAACTATATGCAGGTTGAGTGATCCTAATCTGAAAATCTGAAATCCAAAATACTCCAAAACCTGAAACTTTGTCAGCACCAACATGACACCACAAGAGGAAAATTCTACATCTGACCTTGTCTGATGGGTTGCAGTCAAAACACAGGCACACAGCACACAATTTATTCCAGGTCCCCAAGGGAAAAATAAAATTACCTTCAGGCAATGTGTACAGGGTTCATACGAAACATAAATACATTTTGTGTTTAGACCTGGGTCCTATCCCCAAGATATCTCTTTATGTATATGCAAATATGCCAAGTCCCCCACAAAAATTGAAATCCAAAACACTTCTGGTCCCAAGTATTTTAGATAAGGGATTCTCAATTTGTATATACATATCTATATCTCTATGTCTATCTATCTGTTCACCTATCTATCTATTTAGAGGAATGTGTATATTCATCTAACAATTCAATGACTTATTTGTTCGGTAAACATTTGTCTCTAATGTCTACTCTGTTGTAGTAATGCTGTGGGAACTCAAGTTGAATAAAAAATGGTTCCTGTCCTCAATAAAGGACAAATATAGTGGAGAAATAGATAATGTTCACATCCTACTGGGGGATTAGCAAAGGCTTTCTAGGAGAGGTGGCATCATAGATGTTTGAAGGGTCTGTCAATAGATGCCCTAGGAGGAAGTTCATTCCAGACTGAGTAAATGTGCCTGGGCAAAGGCATGGGAGTGCCGACGTGCATTGGAGAACAGGTAGGGCGCATGTTGAGTCAGCGTACAGCAGATGCTGAAATTGAAATTGGAAAAAAGTTGGCTAGAGTCAGTAAGGAGAAGTGGGTAAAAGTGATTGGGGAAGGGCTTTTAGAAAAGGAGGAAGTACTTTAATAGGATTTTGAAGGATGAGTAGGATTTGATAGGCAAGTTGGAGGTAGAAAAAAATACCAGAGGCAGAGAGAACAGCATGGAGCACAGTGTTCTTAGAGGATCAAAGGAGTGAATTCATGTGGTGGATAAGTGAGTGATATCCAACATTGTGTTATATTCTTTCCTGCTCTGGGGTTTTCACATAATGTTTCACATAACATTTCCTCTGCCTAGAATCTCCTTTGCCAGTAACAGTTAAAATACTTTTGGTTGCTATCCAGAAAAGCAAGCTGGAAAGATCAGGGGTGGTTCAGGCTTCTGTTCATAATGCCATCAGGATTCTGGTTCACTGTGGTGATCCTGATTCTATTCTCTCCTCCCTGCTGGCTTTACTTTCAAGCTGGCCTTTCTTGTGGTAGAGAGAGAGCTGCTGCTGGCTCCTGGGCTGCATGTCTTTGTTCACATTCAAGAAGGGGAGGCAACTTTTCCCCTATCTTCAGACAAAATTCCTGAGTTTCATTTTGATTATCCACATTTGGGTCACACTCCCCTCCTTCCCCCCAAGAGCCAATTACTGTGACTTGTGAAGACTGTCATGTGCTGATTGGTTTTGGCCAGTCCATCTTTGAACCAATCACCATGGCAAGGAGATTAAATCAGACCAATCAGGGCCCAATGCTTGAGGTGAGGGCAGGTCTATACCAGCTCAAACCCACCTATGTAAGGGAAGTCTGTGGTGAGGGGTAGGGAGGGAAGCAATCCCAAAGTCTACTCTGTTGATCCACTTGCGTGCCTAGTCAACTCATTCTTTCTTTAGTTCTCACCTTAGAGATCAGATCTGCAGAATGGATTTCCCTGATCTCCCAAACTGAGTCATGTTCTAGCTCATGGCACCCTGTGGTCTTCCTTCATAATACTTACTGCCTTTAAACTATGGTAGTTTCCCCTTATCCCAGGGGGATGTTTTCCAAGACCCTCAGTGGATGCCTGAACCGGGGGATAGTACCGAACCCTATATATACTGTTTTTTCCTATACATGCATACCTGTGATAAAGCTTAACTTATAAATTGGGCACAGGAAGAGATTAACAATAATTAACAATAAAATAGAGCAGTTATAACCATATACTGTAATAAAAGTTATGTGAATCTGTTTTTTTCTCTCTCTAGAAATATTTTATTATACTGTACTCATCTATTTTCAGACCTCGTTTTACCATGGGTAATGGAAACTGTGGAAAATGAAACCAGGGATCAAGAGGACTACTGTATACACTTATTTGTGTGATTATTTGTTAAAAGTCTGGTTCCTTCACTAGACGCTAAGCTACATGACAGCAGGGACCATGACTTCTTCTCAGCACAGATCCCTAACTGGTACATAAATGACACTCTAAAAAAATGGGCTGGGTGCGGTGCTCATGCCTGTAATTCCAGCAATTTGGGAGGTCTAGGTGGGTGGATTGCTTGAGCCCAGGAGTTCAAGACCAGCCTGGGCAACATGGTGAAACTCAGTCTCTCCAAAAAAAAAAAAAAAAAAAAAAAAAAAAATTAGCCAGGCATGGTGGTGCATGCCTGTGGTCCCAGCTACTTATGAGGGAGGGGTGGGAGGATCACCTGAGCCTAGGAAGGTTGAGGCTGCAGTGAGCCATAATTGCACCATTGTACTCCTGCCTGGGCTGCTGCCCAGTGAGACTTTTTTCTTCAAAACAGAAAAAAATTTTGTGTGTGAAATGAATGAAAAAATTAGTGTCAATTCCTCTTCAATAATGAAAAATCTTATTTGATCAGCTTCAAAACTGGCATGGTACCAGGGGAGGAAGAATATAAAAGTGAATATACTAAGCACAAAGCTATATTGCAATGTGACCAAAAACTAAATATTATGCACAACAGAAAGATACTTCAGGAATTACATAGATTAAAAAATTCAGTTATTGTAAATGACACTGTCAAATGCCAGTTCTGCATTCAAAAATCTTGTCATTTGTAATAATATTCATTCCCACTCTCTTTTGTTATCAAGGTTATGTTTCTTAGCAGTGTAAATTTTAAATGCACTTACATAGACCAGGACTGTCTTACTTTTCTTATAATAAACTGCATCAGAAATGCACATTCTTGGAACCAAGGCTATAAAGAGGTTTTTATCTGGGCTAAAGAAATGATTATAAGCCAGTGGAACTGCTGTCATTCAAAATGCGCATTTTGACTCCTGCTGTTTTAAATTTTATTTTCATATTAATTTTTGGTAGTTTTCAAATAAAGGAGTTTAGGAAAAATCAAGTTTCAACATTCTGAAATATTTACATCATCAAATGTAGTTTTACTCCCTCCCACCAAATCTCAGCATTCTGGTCAAAGATGTTTGGTAATTCCACTTATAGAGCATCAATTAAATTTCATCAAATTATTTGAATATCTGTACTGTAATTACTTTCTATTCTTTCAGTGGGAAAAAGTGTCATTTTTTGATTGGTCGTGAATAAACAATGAAGTGTTTTTGTGACCACTAATTACTGATTTTGTCACTTTTTCATAAAAGCATATTTTTGTGCTGTTGTGCAGAAACAACCATATTATCATATGTTTAGATTTCAATTGAAATATGTGAAGAAGGCCAGGCACAATGGCTCACGCCCATAATCCCAGCACTTTGGGAGGCCAAGGCAGGTGGATCACCTGAGGTCAGGAGTTCAGGACCAGCCTGGCCAACATGGTGAAACCCCATCTGTACTAAAAATACAAAATTAGCAGGGTGTGGTGACGTATGCCTGTAATCCCAGCAACTTGGAGGCCTGAGGCAGGAGAATCGCTTGAACCTGGGAGGTGTTGGTTGCAGTGAGCCAAGATCGCACCACTGAACTCCAGCCTGGGCAATACAGTAAGCCTCTGTCTCAAAAAAAAAAAAGTGAAGAAATTTATATTTATTTTGACATCATCTTATAGTCTTTTATGTGTTCTTATATTATTTTGTGTTTACAGAGACTGAAGTTTTCAATTCAGTAGTAGTGATGTATAAAGATCTGAGTGATATGATATTTGTTCCATAGGGAATCCATTATCAGCTTTGGCATGGTGAATGTGGGCTAATCTGTTTAGTATAACTTCTCTGTTAGTCAGTCTTCGGGTATAACTACTCATTAGAGAAAATAATCAATCCACAGGGACCCTTTCTCCTCCTGATCATCACTCATTTTTTTGTCCTTAGTATTGATTGACATTTATATAAATCCCATTATATGAAGACATGAAGACAATATATACAATTAAAGAAATAAAAGTCTCGGGCCCTACTTGACAACAGGGTTTTTTTTTTTTTTTAGATTGAGCAAGACACAGGTAAAGCAGTGAGATGGATTTTTTGGGTGGCTTAAGGATTTGCTGGCCTTTTTTTGGTGGGTCACTTTTACATCTCAGTCTTATTTTGCTTTGCTCATGGAAGACATGTTTGTAATATGTTTCTCATTGCAGATATGTTTGAAACCATTACACCCTTCACAAAACCAAAGCAAAAAACTGGCTGTTTAGTTCATTTATTGAGAAGTTCCTGGCTGTTTCTCAAAACTAAGGTGAGTTTTTAATAACCCATTAAGAGAACTAACTTACCCTAGTGAGATAAATTGACATTAGGACATCTGTGTTCCAGTCCTATTTTAATAATAACTTTAGATACCTGTCCAACATTTCTGTGCCTCAGTTTCTTCATCCATAAGATGCTTTGTAGTAGGTGTTTAATGCTTGTTGAATGAATGAATGAAATAATAATAACGATGATTTACTAGGTGCTAACCACATACTGGGCACTTTGCATGCATTATCTCATTTAAGCCTTATGAAGCAGATGCTGCTATTAACGCTAATTGATAGAGGAGAAAGTTGAGCTTAAATTAACTTTCCCAAAGTCACCAGCTAGCAATGTGTGAATTTTGAACCCAGACTGTCTAAATCCAGTGCCAGTCTTCTTATGCATGCTATGTCTAAGTCCTCCCTCTGGCTCCAGGAAAAAAATGTCAGCTAAAGACAACTGTCAACACTCCAGCTATCTTTTGCCCGGTGAATTTGTGTCTGTGCTTTGTCATGTCACACCATGTGAAAAAGTAACTCACTGGGGCTGGAATCTCTTACTATGTGCTGTCGGTAATTTTGGATGCAGGAAAACTACTTTACCTTTTGTGTTTTGAAGAGTGTATAACTAATGTCCTTCTAAACCAAAGAGACAGAGTAATTGGCCTCAAAATATGTCCTGCCCTTTGACCTCTATGGGGGTAAATGAAGGGCATTGAACTAAATATTACTGTCATTTTACTCAGAAATCTAAATATAACATGCTCAAAGAGAAATTTAACACCTGGTGAAACAAATGGCCAATGGATGCTTCATACTCAAATGGCAGTGGTTGGAGGTTTGAAGGAGGAGGCCCCAGTATGGTTTATTGAAGCCACAGACGGTATCCTAATTAAGTATGGAAAGTGTATGCCTGGGCAGTGAGGCTGAGTTCATATAACTCTGAAACCTTCATTTCGTCTTGAAAACAGTGCCACATAGTGACCTAGCTATGCGGAGTTTGAGATGAGATTCTGTGTTCTTCCTTACGGTTTAGAAATACATTCCATATTTTGGAATCATATTGAAACGTTATTTACATAGTGAGCACATTCTAGGGCATAAACTGAATATTTCAGAAAGCTGAAGCTAACTGATAGTGACTCTTGCTGCATTGTGAGTGTCAAGGATGTGCAGAGACAGAGCTAACCTTGTGAATCTTGAACAAAATTGGAGATGCTACCACACGTGTGAAAGGCCAAGGGGAGTGCCCAATCTATAAGGTCAGGCATGAACAGATAACATAACTGAACAAGTTTATACCTTCACCAATTTGTTTTTCAAATATCCTTTTTAAATGCAGTTGGGCCAAGAGGAAGAGAACAGAGAAGCAACCCCGGAAGGTGGCTGGGATAGACATAGAGAAAAGAACTCTAAAGAAAACAGAGGAAATGTGATGGCTGAGTGTTTTCTTACCCAAAACAACATATCTAGAAGTGATCAATGCCTAATAAACTCTCAAAAGTACTTATCAGGGCCAGGCATAGTGGCTCATGCCTGTAATCCCAGCACTTTGGGAGGCCAAAGTGGGAGAATTGCTTGAGCTCAGGAATTTGAGACCAGCTTAGGCAATATAAGGAGACCCCATCTCTACCAAAAAAAAAAAAAAAAAATTAGTCAAGTGTGATGGTGCATTCCTGTAGTCCCAGCTACTCAGGAGGCTGAGGTGGGAGGATCAGCTGAGTCTGGGGAGGTTGAGGCTGCAGTGAGCCGTGATCACACCATTGCACTCCAGCTTGGGCAACAGAGCAAGACCCTGTCTCAAAAAAAAAAGAAGTACTTATCAAAACACATAAGACATTTTTAACTCTTCTCCCACCCTTAAAAAAACCATATTAAGACTGTGATACATGCCAACAGGCAGCAAAATACCCTCTCTGTTAATTTTGGAAACTTACTATGTGTCATAATAACACAACAGAATGCTATTTTAATGGCTCTCTTCCCATGTCCTGTGGTGTTTGAGTACGAATGACACAGTATCTTTTTGGTTTAATTGTGCTTTTTTTTTTTGCTTCCTTTGGTTTCTGTCAAAATGAAAATATTCTAATGTTGTTGCATATAAATATAAATAAATTAATAGTTAATAGAACAATTTAATATGCTTGAAATATTTTTAAAACTCAAAGCAAAGCATCCTTAAAATATTTTTACAATTATCAATTGGAAGTTCTAAAAGCAGTTTTCTATGTAATAATTTATGTTCTAAATTACATTTAGGGAGAGAGGTTTTAAGGTGGCTATTCAAACCATATACAATATATCATTTATTTAAATAAGTAAATGTAAAAAATAGACAGCAGTAGCTCTGAAGAAATTAGTAAAATTAGTATTAAGTTGTTAACTCATAACATTGAGTACCATAAATGTTCATTATACATTTATCATATCTTAGCATAATTACTTGTATTTACTAAAGAGTATTTTTCCTTATATGAAATATCTAAATAACTACCCTTTAATCATTTGAAATACATTTATATGCATTTAAGATACTATGTTCATGGAATCAAAAATCAATTAAATGTCTAAATGTTTGATTACATATAATTTGTTTATTAGAAAAATTGAAAAAATGATAAAATTGTTTAGTCCACATTAAGCCAATATTAATACTAATTGACTCAACAATGAGGACAAACAGAAGTCTTCCTTATAAAGCCATATGGGCAAAGATTGTCTTTCATTTTCCTATAGTCCCTCTTATTTTCATTTTATACTTAAAGGAAACCCCTCTTTCTAAATAATTAAGGATAATAAAATATTATGATTACTTTAACATTCTGGGTAATGAAAAAATTGTCACACATAAGAAACTTTTAGATCTGGATCATAAATTTCAAGGAAATAGGATGTAACAAGATGACTTTAATATTAAGACTAAATCAAACAATTGGACTGCTTTGTGGTTCAGAGGGCACTTTCAGCTTGCAGGGTCTTAGGACTATCAATAGGAACATAAATTATCCTTGTCTGTGACTACAAAAATTCTGTTATTTGGGTCTGGTTAGAAAGCAGTTTATGTATTTGCTTCAGTTCTCCTTTTGACTCCGTGTATGTGGTACTTTCAGTGATACAGTTTTCAGAGCTTCTCTTGATGGTCTTTTGTAGTACAGTAGACACTCCTTGTGTTAGATATTTTCTTCAGAACTAAAAATCTTGATAACATGTGGTATTTGTTAATTTACTTCTTATTTAATATGTTATTAACTAATACTATATATATAAAATCAGAAGTAAAAGTTTATGTGTCTCTATCCAATTATCTAGTCTATCTATCTGTCTTGGTATCAGGTAAATCAATGTGAGATTACATTTATAAGATGCATGACTGAATAGTGCTTCAGTGTTAAAAACCAAGTTTACTTGGAAGATCAGTGAGGGGCGTATATCCTTTTAAACTTTTCAGTTTTTGAAACTGTGTACATGTATTACTGTTCCAAAAAAGAAAACAAAATAATTAACATCTTACTAGGCTAGAATGGGGGCAATGATATTCTGTTAGTTTTACCACATACGGTAAGATGCCTTATTTTAACATGTATCTTGAAGAGTCAGAATTATAATATTACCCAGTTCTCTCTCATTGCCTTTTTCTGGTAATGCTATTTGACTTTCAGCTACTATAACTTGACTATTTGTTATAAATACAACAAATCACCCATCTTATAAGAACATTATGATTAAGGTTAGGGAATCCTGAAACACATTCCTTAATGTTTTGAGAAAACACATAACATGTTAGGAAAATCCTTATTATGTGGGGCTTAAGAAAATGTACTTAGGGGCCAGTTTCACAGTGGTCATCTTAAAGAAGTTGACATTTCCCATATTTGAATGTGTAGAAAACAGGTGCATGGCTGCAGGGAAGTTTATTTTCCCATCCAACCTAATAAAACCACATATATCCACTTATGCTTTATTCATGAGAAAACACTGGACGTGTATCTTATTGTTTATTTTAACTCAGGATAGTTAAAGCAAAATATAGAACCAATTATCCTGTGTTTCAGTGGAATTATAAAGGCAGAATGATATTAACTACTTGATTTTTGTGCTGGAAGTTGAGATTTGTAAACTGGTGACATCTCAGTTTTTTGAGGCGGCAGTCACATAATTCTTATTTGGTTATGTCTTCAAATTTATTAGTGGTTTTTAATGAAAATATTTTATTGACTTCACTGATGAGATGATTTTGTAAGATAACTTCCCTCATCCTCCTTAGAGAGTCTTGTTTGGGTCTGAATGTTTAGCCGAATATATCATAGCAATGGTTTATTTTTATTTAATGCTTACCATGTGCAAAACATTTTACACGAGTCATGTCATTCAATCCTCAAAAAATCTTTATAATGTAGGTATTATTATTGTTTGTGCTTTACTGGTAAGAAAACTGAGACTCAGAGAAGTGAAGAAACTTGCCAAAGGACCTGTTCATAAATGTCAGAAGTGGGATTGATTCAGGTCTGTCTGACTCAAAAATCTGACCTCTTTTTATCATGCCATTGTCAGACTGCGGATCTTCCTTTCATAATTGATTAGTCAGACAATATTTTGTTAAAAATACAATAGTTTATTACAGATTAACACCTCTAAAGGCTTTAACATAGCACCCTTAATTCATTGCATTACCTAATAGATCACTTCTGAAGGTTAGTGTTGTTCCTGCTCATTATTAATTCAGTTTTGTTATCTATAGTTCTTTTTATTTTATTTATTTATTCATTTATTTTTTGAGATGGAGTCTCCTTGTCACCTAGGCTGGAGTGCAGTGGTTTGATCTCTGCTCACTGCAGCCTCTGCCTCCCGGGTTCAAACAATTCTCCTGCCTCAGCCTCCTGAGTAGCTGAGATTACAGGCACCTGCCACCACGACTGGCTAATTTTTGTATTTTTAGTTGAGACGGGGTTTCACCATGTTGGTCAGGCTGTTCTTGAACTCCTAACCTCAGGTGACCCACCTGCCTCAGCCTCCCAAAGTGCTGGGATTACAGGAGTGAGCCACTGCACCTGGCCTCTTTTTATATTTTTATAGTTTTATTATCTATAGTTCTTTTTATATTTTTATAGATTGGACTGTAATCTGTACCTAAACAATACAGTGATATTCCAGATCTTTAAAAATGACTTACATAATAAAGTATTTCTCATTTGTAGTTTCTTGCTGAATTTTGTGAGAGCCATTGTCTTTATATCTTTTTTTTTTTTTTTTTTTTGGAGACAGGGTTTCACTCTGTCACCCAGGCTGGAGTGCAGTGGTGCGATCTTGGCTCACTGCAACCTCCACCTCCCGGGTTCAAGTGATTCTCCTGCCTCAGCCTCTGGATTAGCTGGGATTACAGGTGTGCGACACCACACCCGGCTAATTTTTGTATTTTTAGTAGAGACGGGGTTTGCGCTATGTTGCCCGGGCTGGCCTGAAACTCTTTACCTCAAGTGATCTGCCCACCTGGCCTCCCAAAGTGCTGGGATTACAGTTGTGAGCCACTGGGCCTGGCCCCCAATTTCATCTTTATGTCTTTCCGTGGGGGTGGGGGAGAATGGAATGCCAAGAAATGGTTCTGTCTATAAGATACTTCTCATTTGAGAAGAATTAAAATCTGAGTTTGTTTTCACAATAAAGTGATCAGCAATGTAGAGAAACTGCTTCTGCTGGAGGAAGTAAATGAAGACAGTAAAACACTAGCTAAGGTTTATGTCCATCATAATTTACTCTATTCTACATGCCCTGGACACTTCCATTTACATTTTCTGCTGCTTTATTTTCTACTTATTCACCTGTTGCTTTGTCACTGCTCTGTAGTTTCATGTATTCCTTTTTGTCATCTCAACTATTTTATAATCCCTCCAGAGAAGGACCCCATCTTCAAGTTTTGTTTTGTTTAGATATGATCCTGAAGATTTCTGTATTATGAGGAAATCAGCACTCTATTAATGTTAACTGAAAGAATATTGAAATAATCATTTCTGTGTAAAGGGAAGCATTAACACAACTAATTAAAAAATAACATATTTTTAAGTCAAAGTAACAAGATAAAATACTTTTTTAAATTCTAAAACGATGATATGCTTTAAAATGTGTCCCTCCTCGAGAGAAAAAAAAAAAGAATTAAGCTATCAACAAACTCAGTTTTTCATGAAGAAAATAATAAGAAATAAAAATATTTATTAAATTTTACAAAGATGAAGTCTCAGGCTGTGGGTGATAAGTATTTCATGAGCGTCAGATTCGTTTTTAGACTGGAAATGAAGAGTACAGACATCTTATTGTCTTCATCCTGTGGCACAGAGCATCACAGTGGCTTCCTGCATTGTTAGAGGGTTGGTTTGTGGGTGTGTTACTCAGGCTATTAGTCCTTCATTAGCAACCCAAGAACACTGATTTTACTATGCAGTTTGTCTTTATGTATTAGACTTATTTGTGATTATTTATAAACTATTTTTGAATCTTTATTTGACTCTGAAAAATCCAGGCTAAACTTTTTTACTTGAGAGGAAACTAAGTCTTTGAAAGAATGAGTGAGGCCAGGTATGGTGGCTCACGCCTGTAATTCCAGCACTTTGGGAGGCTGAGGTGGGTGGATCACTTGAACCCAGGAGTTAGAGACCAGCCTGACCAACATGGCAAAACCCTGTCTCTACTAAAAGTACAAATATTAGCCAAGCATGGTAGCTTGCCCCTTAGTCTCAGCTACTTGGGAGGCCAAGGTGGGAGGATCACTTGAGCCTGGGAGGTGGAGGTTGCAGTGAGCTGAGATTGTGCCACTACACTCCATCCTGGACAACAGGGCAAGACGCTGTCTAAAAGAAGAGCGGGTGACTTGCCCAAACCATACAAATGGGAGCAGAACTCTATCAGGTATAAGCTTATATATCTCTTATTCTTTTATTATTTATATGTATTATGCTTGTAAAACATCTTCTACTATTAATTTACAATGACTGATAATTATCCAAGTAAGCCAAGTGTGGTGGTGCATGCCTGTAGTCCCAGGTACTCAAGAGGCTGAGGCCAGAGGATTGCTTAAGTTCAGGAGTTCGAGGTCAGCCTGGGCAATATAGTGAGATCCCCATCTCTAAAACATATATATATTTTTTTAAATTTTCCAAGTAGGAAGAAATTTGGCGTTAGTACTAGATAGAAACAATTCAGGATAGAATTTCCACATGGCAGACAGATTTAAAAAATATTAACAACTGAAGGGAATTATTTTAAACAATATATAATGATTACTCAATATTTCCTGAAGTACAGATATAGCCTATTCTGATTTTAACACTGAAGCTTACAAAAGGAAGTGGTGATGAATTTCTCTATAGAGGAAAGAAGATTCTGAATAGGTTGGTATTCATTCTTTTCACTGAAGAAAGAAGACGAAGTGACCTGGTTGCAGGAATTTTATTTGCTCATTGAAAATATGGACATACTTATGATAATAAGATCATCATAGACATCCTTGGTCTCCTTTTTTTCTAGAAGAGAAAATGATTCCTTACCTTACACAATTTCTCTAGAACTTCCAGTAGCTCTTTTTCTTTGCTTAAATCTGACTGTTTCCCTCCCTGATCCTGGTTTTGGGACGCAAGATAAACTCCAGATGAAGCTAGCAATAACATACTTCTCAAGGCCACAGAAAAGATGCATGGGTTCTATTGGTGGGTGTTTGATTTATAATTTAGATTTAATTTTTGGAGGATGACTGAAGTAAAATCTTCTGAAAAGTGCCCAGAATATTCTTGGCTCTTAGAGCGGCCTCCCACCCCACACCCCACCAAAGTACTTGCTTAGTTTCCTGAAGCTGGGATAGCAATTAGGACCATAAAAATGAAGTTCATTAATGAAAACTAATTGAAAATTAATTCACCATGACTCCAGGGAAGAACTTGCATTTAAAATGTGTTGTTAGCGAGCAAGTCTCTAATCATCAGAGCATGGCAAAATACTTCAGAATGACACACAGGTTAATGAGGTGGTGAAGCATCAGAAGAACAAAGTCTTGTACTATGAAAATAGCCACCATGCTTAAAACTGCTATCCTGCCCCTCCCTTCTGGCTTCCCTTTCTGCCTCATTCTACCTTCTTATTTTATTATCACTAGACAGAGCAGACGCCACTTTAGTATCCCTTTCCCCAGTAAATCCTTCCCAGAGAAGAAATTCCGCAATGATTCTCCAAGTTTTTATTCCTAAATAGAAACAAACTTTGCAAATGCCAATTTATCTACTCTCCAAATCTTGAGGAATCTGCTTTTTTATCTTTTCAACTTTTTATTATGGAAAATTTTAAACATACACAAAACAGAATGCTATAATGAAACACTTTCACCTAACTTCAACAGTTATCTACCAGGAAAACCTATTTTAAGTCATATTTTAGTAAGAACGAATATTTAGACTTGTAATGTTTTATTTCTCACAAGATAGATACTGTATCATGACCAGTTTGCTTTTCTTCTTTCTCATTCATCTAAAAAAGTTTATTAAAGTTACTGTACATGCAAGATGGACTGTAAGAGGGATGGGACCTTTATTCTTTTAAAATTTCACCTGTAAACCTTCTGAGAAACCATCTAGGATACTTTTGAAGCTTCATTATGTGCAGATAGTTTCTAATAGTATGTTTACATGAATGGATTTAAAAGCTTTTATCATTATAATTTTATTATGTCTTTGGTCATTTCAAGCATAATTATTCTCTATAGAAACATCCATTTTCATTTTGCTTGTAATACAATTCCTAGTTATATCTGATATTACAAATATTGGTAAGGTGGTATGTGAAAGAATCTAATGAATCTCTGCCTTTCCTCTTTATAGTATTATTTTATTAGTTTTGAAAATAAGGAATTAAGAGAACAATTTTGATGACAAATTCTTTTTCTCCATTTGGTTTCTACCAGAATCAATTTATATTTCCTTTATCATCAGTTCTTTTAGCAAATCTCATCTTTCAATTCTTCCAAAATTTATGATTCAAGAATTCCATCTTCAATCTCAATTGAAAGAAGATAGTAAATAAATTATCTTTATGATTATCTTTTAGAAAGTTTTTAAAAAGCTATTAAAAATTATCAGGCTGTTCTGGAAATCTTTTCTACCTTCTTTCAAGGTGTGGAATTTAGACATACTTTCATTATAGAGCAAGCCTTTTTGAAAATCCCTTCTCTCTTCATGTACTCCAATGTGTATATAAGTTTCTCCTCCAGTTCTTGCAAGTCATTTCAGAACAATTCTGCTTTAACATTTTTTTAAAAATTTTCTCTTTTTAAGGAGTTTCTCACATATTATTCTGATTTTTTTTCAGCTAAGTTGTTGGACAAATATATACTTAGGGTATTTCTGTAATCTTATAATATTTTGAAATGAGACATTTTAAAATGAAAAAAGAAAACATCACAGAGTAAAAAGTTAAACAGCTGAAGAAAACACCTAGCACTCTCAGGTGAGAGAGATTCGTGTTCAGCTCTAAGTGTATATTTAAAAAATTAAGTTGCTAAAGTTTTTGTGTAATTCAATTTTTAAATAAGATTTGATGTAATACTAGCATCCACAACCTTACTAGTGCTGGAGCCAATTTCAAAGGAGAAATAGAGACATGAAAAAGACACATGAATTACTTTAATTTTGAGTATGTCTATTAAATTTACCTGACATATTTGGTCAGATTTTTCCTCCCTTGACTGAATTTCTTCTGCATATATAGTAACTACTGATTTTAAGAAATATTACACAGTCTATTTTGCGTTCCTCCCTTGTCCTGCTCTGGGCTATACAAGTATGCCATACTTAGTAAGAAGCACAATGTGATGACTTAACAGGAATCGGGAAACAGGAAAGGAAGTAGACTGTTTAACTGAAGAGATCCATTATGAGAGAGAAGTTCAGAATTTAATTCAAGCAGCAGCACATAAAGTTGTCTTCTCCTTTACAGATATACGAGCATACATGCAGCACGTGTGGCATCTGAGCATTACCGAATGAAATACATGGACACAACATTTCTTGAATTTCTGCATGAGTTTTTATTTTCTAGAAGTCATACTCATTTTCTGTGCATCAAAGTTTTTGGCATTTGCCAATACTGGACATTTTAGGACATGAACAAAATACCTGAATGACAGATTCAAAGAAAATATGGCTGTTTTTCATTTATTATTAACAACCATTTAATTAAACATCTCTAATTTTTATTTTTAGATAACTTACGATGGAACTTATAGTTGAGACTTGATCTTGTAAAACTTTTTTTAACTGTTAAAAAAAAAAGAATCCTTGGCTTAATTTGAGTTTGAGCATTTTAAAGCTGGTATTTGCAAACTCAGAAAAAAAGAGCTTTTCATTAATCCATGATTTTGGAAACAGTTACTTTAACCCGCAACCACATACAAATAGAAAAAATCCTAATGGGACTATTTTCTTACTAAGCCTGTAACAGTTTACATTCACCTAATGGCCTCGGGTTATGAGCAAACTACTCAATTAGAGAATTTAGGCTGGTTGCCCACATATTTTAGAGCAAATTATCCCTTCACAAATGCAGAACCCCCTATATAAAACGCCTAACCAGTATTTCCTGTAAAAAAATACTATTCCCTAAATTCCCACCTTGAACCTACTAAGAATTTCTCTTTTTGCTAGGGCAAAGATTTTATGGAAATATTTGTTTTTATATCACATACCTTACTGTTGGTCTTCCTGCTGGCTTGCGTTTTGACCTTCAAGCAGCTAAGAAATTATAATCAAAACACTTCTAATAAGATATTTCTTTTTAAAGTACTTTTGCTAAGTACTTAAGCTGAGAACCTTAAGTTGGAAGGTGTAGAATCCTGCAAATTCTTTGATAACAGATCTTCTGCTTGGGGGGTTAAATGAATTTCATGGTTATCCTTAACACTTACTATTTCTTCTTAGGCCTCTTTCATTTAAAAGGGGGGTTGGTGCTTCCAATCTATAAACACCCATTAAAAGTTCTCCACCCTTTTATACTTGGCTGCTGGTCTTAATTGTCTGCAGATGGGTGGATCACTGCATTTTTATTTCAAAGGTAGAGATTTGCAAAATGTAAACGAGCCTATTAAAAGTTCTAAATCAAGACTCTCAACATCCATTAAAAGGATCCATGTGTAAATAGGGACAGAACTCAATCGAAAAGTGTCTTTTTGTAACAAAAAATTTTCACTAACATCTAAGAAAAGTGTATATCACCATGAATGCATTACAAATGTATTCAACACAAACAGTGCTTTGCTAGAGGGCTATTTAAAAATTTCATGCAAACTTTGAACTAAGGAAAAAAACATGTGTTTGCAAAACATTATTGTTTTATTTTATAACAGCTGATAGATAAGAGATGCAATGTAATTATCCTACATTATAAATTTTCATTGGGTTGAAAAGGAACAAGAGCTTTTGTTCTATTCACAGCAGAATAAAAATTCAATACAATATAGACCTATAGTACTGACAAAAATATTTCACTGTATTTAATATAAAATCTTACAATATGATTATTTTCAGTTCACCTACTGAATAATTATTTTCTATGTTAGTCAAATTTCTTTTAAAAAAATGAACCGCAATTCATTGTATTGCTTGTGACTAAGAACTGAACCCCAGGCTAGCTGTTCTTGGCACTGTGGTGTTCTGGTTTATCTTGCCTGAGGCACTGACAGTTTATCTCAGATTCTACCGTTTCTTCCATTCTTCTTCCACTAGCTTTTCCCCTTAGTCTCGCTTTTCATTAGCCCACCCTGATGGTTGACCACTTCTAATCCATAAATTAAGCAGACAGAAAACACAAAGGTGTGTTTCTTTTATCTTTGAAAATCAAACACATCACAAACTTAATTTAATTTGATTTTCTTGGGTCTAAAATAAAATATTCCAAGGAGCAAAAAATATTGCTAGAATCTCTGCTCTTAAAAACCAGCTTTATATACTCAGCTTGCAGTGGAGGATACAAGGGAATTGCTTTGGCTTTATTCACTTTGGCTTTGAGCCCCATAATCTGTGCCCAGTAGTCAAATCAAGGTTTGAACATCTGACAGCTGTATTTCCCTCATCCTTTCTCTAAATGCAATGCAGAATTTATTTAATTTTGGGGGAATGGTGTTTCCCCCTACACTCCAGTTTTAATACACAGATTATAGTGACAATATTTAAAAGCTGTTTTGATCTTTGAGATTGTATTTTCTTTCATTTTTTACTTAACTTTTCTGAGTGTGATGAAAAGGGAAGCAGAAGTTGGAAATCTAAATAGAAACAAAAAAACAATTTCAGCTGTTCTTGAGCTTGCAAAAATGCATCTACAAGCTCTCAACAAAATTTTACTTTTAAAAGCCATTTTAATATTTGTTATCTTTTACCAAGTAAAATAAGCTGATGCTTTTACATGTGGATCTTATTATGTGAATAGCCGTCTAAGCCTGCTATTGAACATAATCATATGAATTACGAACTGTGACTTTATTTCTTTTATAATCTTTGTAGTTCTTGCCATTACTTTTACATGTCTATGTCTGGCATTATGTAGCTTTGAAACTATGCCAAAAATATTTATTGTCGTATATCTGGCGTTCTCATACTTCGTGGGTGAGTTTGGTTTCCAAGCTGGGCAAAACTTATTAGCAGATACAGTTTTTGGCATTCGTTTGAAAAAAATCTTAAGTAATTTTAGTACCCCCTGAAGTATAATCTTTTGCACTCCTTGAAACATGTATGGAGTTGAAATTTCAATGCTTGAGCTATCTCTTTTCCCAATTTTAAGTAATTCTTCATTTATAAAGTATGAAAAATGGAACAAAAAACAACAAAAGGAAAAAGAAAAAATGAAATAAAACAATGAATTTAACTGCAAACTGGAATATTTTGAAATATTCACATGGTTGGCTTAGATAAAATATTTCTCTGACATGCAAATCCCAGAGAACTGGGACGGGGTACCATTGATACAGCGCAGTGCTAGTAATTTGTGGTTGTATGAAGTAACAATAATGATGAAAAGCAAAATATGTATGCATAATTCTTTTACTAATCTCTTTGCAGCTTTACTAGATTCTTTTTTTTTTTTTTGATACAGTGTCTTGATCTGTCTCCCAGGCTGGAGTGCAAGGGCACAAACATGGCTCACTGTAGCCTCAACTTCCAGGGCTCAAGCAATCCTCCTGCCTCAGCCTCTTGTGAGCTGGAACCACAGGCGTGTGCACCATGCCTGGCTAATTTTTTTATTTTTTGTATTTTGATTTTTTGTAGAGACAGGATCTTACTCTGTTGCCCAGGCTGGTCTCAAACTCCTGGGCTCAAGTGATCCTCCCATCCTCCCACCTTAGCCCCCCATAGTGCTGGGGTTACAGGCATGAGCCACCACACCTGGCCTAAATTCTAGTAAGAAGTGTGATAAAGATATTCAGTTCCTGCCATTGGTTTATATATCAGACTCCATCACTATATTGTTGTTCATTATGTTCAGGCATAGCACAGTACTCTTCATGTAGTTCATTCTCAATATACTTTTGTGTACATAGAGTAACTTATTAGCACTATTTAAGATGGTATTAAGCTATTGTTAAACTGTTAAATGTTATTTTCTAAAAGAAGGTAACATCATGACTGTCATACAAATATAAAACTAGCACATATCAAAAATCCTTTTTAATGCATAATTAATGAGGGAACCAGTAAGATGTTATAAGTAATTAAAAAAAGAATTCAAAGAACCACATACATAGGGGCAATAAGGAATGCGAAAATTGATGCAAAATTAATCTATCCAGATAGCAATAATCAATTCCATTATACTGGATAAAATCATTTGCATTTCTATGGACAAGAGTCATTTGTATTATCCATTTTCTATAATTTACAGAGTAGTAAGTAATAATACTTATACCACATACTTGGTAAAGATTATTTTGAGAATTAATATATATATTTCTATATTGAGATATTCATTAATTTTTCTCAGCCAACAAATTCTTTTTGAATACCTACTATGTGTCAGGCACTGTATGTACTGCTGGTGATCAAAAACAGCCCTCATAGATCTACAGTTGAGTGATGGAGACAGACATTAACTAAATGATCATAAAAATAAATGTACAATTTAAACTGTGATCAGAGCCACAAAAAAGTCTACAGAGCTCTGAGAGAGTAAAATTTGAATAAGGCAATCTCAATGCAAGTTAATTTTACTTTAAGTAGCATATATATTTCCTGATGTGTGTGTTCATCAAAGGTGATACTTTAAATTGGAAACCTATTTTAAAGAATTCTCTTACTGAATCAATTACTCATATAAACCAAATGATTCTGCAGCACACAAATGAGTCTAATATTTACATATTTCAATCCTACTGTAAAAAATATGTAACATAAAACTCTACATTAATTTATTAGTTAGGATCATAGAAGGGAATCACAGTTGGTTAAAATTAGTAAAGTCAAAATTAAATCATCTAATCTTTTGCCAGTTACTCCACTCCCAGACTTCATTATGGTTATGCTGCCAATACCCTTGTGCAAAACAGTTACATGGGATATATTTGCATCCTTCAGTGTTTTAGTTTTCAGAATCCATAATGTCGTGTGTGTGTGTGTGTGTGTGTGTGTGTGTGTGTTTTAAGACAAGGCCTCTCTGTTACCCAGGCTGGAGTGCACTGGCTCCATCTCAGCTCACTGCAACCTCCGTCTACCAGGCTCAAGCAGTCCTCCCACCTCAGCCTCCCAAGTAGCTGGGACTACAGGCATGCACCACCATGCCCAGCTATTTTTTTGTATTTTTAGTAGAGAAGGAGTTTCGCCATGTTGCATAGGCTGGTCTCGAACTCCTGGACTTAAGCAGTCTGCCTGCCTCGGCCTCCCAAAGTGCTGGGATTACAGGCGTGAGCCATCGAGGCTGATGTTCTGTGTTCTGCAGTGCTCTGAGTCCAAGCTGGGTTATACCATGCAGAATATTACTGAGGACTTTTGTTGCCCATCTACTCCATTCACTTAACTGCATTCTCGTCATTGTCAAATATCAAACTGGAAGATACTACGTTTGTGAAGCCTAATTTGATAACATAAAAAGGAGGTGCATTCACTTAAAAAAAAAACACAACAGTGCAGTCCATACATTTATCATGTCTTCAAGACACTACAATGAAGACTCCTATCCCAGAGAATGGTCTTTCAGAGACCGGGAACCAAATGAGTCATCCAGATGAGTTGCTCATTTGCCATTTTCATAGGCAGCTGGGTTATTCTTGGATTTCTCAGACTCCCATTTCTCCTGTGTGTAGACGAGATAAAACACTGCAAATGGTGGCTTTATGCAAAGGAAAGCCGCCTGAGTATTATTGTGCAGCCTGTTGCGGATGTCCTTGCTGAAGCAGTGTGGGGAGGCCAGTGCCTGAGGGCCACGAGCTATAGGTAACCGCATCTTGCATCCACCTCAGATTTCCAAACTTGTGGCCCATTATTGCGGTGGTACTCGCTCTCCACAGCTGCAGATCCACTGCATTCACTTTTTGAGCAGGTTGTAGATATCCACACTGCAAAAGTTAAGTTTGTGTATGTGAATGTGACCCTTGCAAAACAATTAAAACACACATTTTAGAGTTTTCTTTTTTCCGTAGTAGTGGCGACATCTATGAGCTAAGTTGTAGCAGGACGAGCCACGGACAAAACCCCTCAGACACTGGGTTAAAGAAGGAAGTGGCTTTATTTGGCCGGGAGCTTCGGCAGACACGTCTCAGGAACCGAGCTCCCTGAAGAAAGAGTTCCTGGCCCTTTTAAGGGCTTACAACTCTAAGGGGTGCACGTGACAGGGTTGTGATAGATTGAGCAAGCATGGGGTACGTGACTAGGTGGGGGTGGTGAGCAAGGCAAGTATTTCTCCATACCATTGTCTGTGATCTATAGATAGCACAAGCGATTAGGGTAGGGGTTAATCTTTTTTTTTTTTTTTTTTGAGACGGAGTCTCGCTCTGTCGCCCAGGCTGGAGTGCAGTGGCGCCATCTCGGCTCACTGCAAGCTCCGCCTCCCAGGTTCACGCCATTCACCCGCCTTAGCCTCCCAAGTAGCTGGGACTACAGGCGCCCGCCGGGTGGGGGTTAATCTTTAGCCTACAGGCCTGGCCAGTGGCTCTGATCAGTCTGTTATTTTTCAGTTTTTATTTCCTCCTTTCCTTTGGAGACAGGAGACAGTAAGAGAAATGGCCTCCTTCCTTAAAGTCATTCATACTTGTCCAAATAATCCTTTTGATTATTTAGGAAGCCACTAAAAATGATCCAGCACCTTCTATCACACTTTAACCCTTTATCCTGTGCCTTAGATTGGGTTTCCTAGAAGCAGGCCCGTAGGTGAGGATTCGTGTGTGATTTATTACGAAAGCACTCCTGGGAGAAACCAATAAGGGAATGGGGAAAGCAGGACAGGACAGAGAAGAGAAGACAGCCAAGCAAGTATGGATCTCAGGCTAACCCCACAGAGGGTGGCTTCAGCCTGTGTCTGAAGGGGAGCTCTGAAAGGTAAGTTATGCCTGAGTTGTCCTGACTGGAGGGGAAGGGAGCTGGTCTTTCATAGTTCTGCGCCAACCAGTCCCCTTGGGGGCATTGTGGAATGGGGGAAAGTAAATTCCCAGGCATGTTCTGATGTTGGCCAAGTGGGATCCAGTGGCTTCTGAAAAACAGCCTGGGGTTTGTTGTTGGAAGCAGAAACACACAAATAGGTGAAAGGGGATCTTAAGATACTGGGGAGAAATATTGACAGTGTTTGTAACACTCTATCTGTTCCCCCAAATACATTCTCTACTTCCTGGGCATGTGGTTAGATTGCATGCACTTCCCAGCCTCCTTGCCAAGGGTGGCCATGAAATTGTGTTTTCTTGCAGAATGGGGTGGTAGTGATGTGTGCCACCTCTGAATCTAGGGTAGCCTCATCCATTCTGTCTTTCTCCTCCCTGCTGGCTGAAACTCAGGGTGACTCAGCTTATAGTATAGAGCTAATGATAATGATCTTAGGAATGGTAATGCAGCATAATAGAAGTACTGGAGTCCCCAAATGACTTCACAGAGCAGTTTCTTGATGATCCAGAACATTTACCTTGGACTGTTAAGTAAGAGAAACAAACTTCTTTTTCAAACAACTGCATTATTTTTGGGTCTCTACCATAGCAGCCTAGCATTTTTCTAGTTAATACAAGATGTTTTATTCTTACCATAACATCATATGATATTATAGATCAATTTTTATAGTTTTTATTGTTTATTTCTCCTACTAGAATATACACTATGTGGGAGCAAGAGATTTGCCTATCCTTTTCTTGCTGGAACAACATACTCAATAAGTACTTGTATTGTTCTACCTAACCCTATAATAATTAAAAATAAAACACATTACAATTTAAGAACTTACTGTAATGCCACATTAGAAGTGATATATAACAAATGGAAATAGTTTAATTAAAATTAACCCAAATGATTAATGAGATAAAATATTGATGTGTTAAAAATGGAGAGGAGATAAATTACATACTTTTGAAAAAACAAGGCCGAAGGGCACCATGGTAACTGTTTTTGCGTATTGGCAAGGTGATTATAAAGAGGTTGGTGTTCAACCGTTTTCCATGTCTGCAGAGGAAAAACTAGCAGGAAAGAGCTTAAACCAACCTGACAGTAATAGTGATTAAACATTAGAAAAGGCTCCAGAGTAATATTGTAGAATCTCTGTCCCTGGTGAATTTTAAGGACAAACCATCTGTCTTAGACATTTCAGGCAGACCCCTTGCAGGAAGAAAGAGGTCTGGATTAAATGACTCCTTAAGCTAGCTCCCTTTCAATTCCAGGAGTCTGTGCCACTATACAGGGGATCTGGCAGTGACA
Organism: Pongo pygmaeus; assembly: GCF_028885625.2. Taxonomy (NCBI): domain Eukaryota; kingdom Metazoa; phylum Chordata; class Mammalia; order Primates; family Hominidae; genus Pongo; species Pongo pygmaeus. The sequence continues at coordinate 75,660,316 of NC_072384.2, read as the reverse complement.
TCTTTCACTCCATTGACTAGGCTGACTGTGGCATCTCTTATCAGTACCTTGAGAGAGTTATTTCTCTGGATGAGGTTGGTAGAGAGGAGAGTAGGGAGTGGAAAGACTAACCTCCCAAAATAATGATATTAAAAAGTATATTTTGCACCTAGAACTCTAAGATACTAAGTAATTTCTACACGCTCAACACACATTAACTGGAAAAGTCTTAAGACTTTAGTGCATTTCAATTGCTATGTTTTATTTAATAAGATTAACTGCTATAGCAATGATGAAAAGACAATAATTTAATGTGAACAGTGAAATTCCACAGAACAAAAAAATTAGCATTGATATTTATTTATAGTATTTACTTACACTGGTGTTGCAATACTAGTAGCAATGTAATAATGCTATTTATGAATACTGTATTAAAATTTATACTATTACTATATTACTCAAAAATAATGTCCAAATATCCCTAAAGACAATCTTTTATTAGATGAATGATTTCCTAAGTCTTAGAAGTTTATTTTTTTATTACTAAATACTATCATAGCTATTGTTTTAAAGGTCAACATTTTTTGATTGGTATATAAATATATATATATATATATTGCATTTTGACATGTTATTGTGAAAAACAATTACGGATTTATATATTGTGGGGACTTCCAACTTCATTTTATTTTATTATTTATTTATTTATTTTTTTGAGACAGAGTCTTGCTCTGTCACTCAGGCTGGAGTGCAGTGGCACAATCTCGGCTCACTGAACCTCTGCCGCCTGGGTTCAAGCGATTCTCCTGCCCCAGCCTCCCAAGTAGCTGGGATTATAGGCATGTGCCACTACGCTCGGCTAATTTTTATACATTTTTAGTACAGACGGGGTTTTGCCATGCTGGCCAGGCTGGTCTCAACCTCTTGACCTCAAATGATCTGCTTGCTTTGTCAACTTTATTAATAAATAACTTTAGTGAAGCTTTACGTGTTTATTACCAGACCAAAGATAAATTTTTGAGTTCTTCCAGAAAAGGTGAAAAAACTCTGCTTTTATATTCTAAGATGGTGCAGTGTCTTGTTTATCTATTTATTAATGGTAGATGCTAAAAATTACAACTCAGTAGGATGTTTTCTTTTTCATTGAGGGAGAATAGTCAGACTTAGAAGGAAATCATTGACTACTCTTTAAGTAATTGAAGCTTGATGGTAAATATTGCTCTAATACATATAAAGTGATGATCAGCCTCATTCATAATTGGCAAAGTACAAGTTAAAACTATAATGAGACACTATTTTTTAAATCTATCAATTGTTAAAAATAAAAAATTTAATCATATACTGTGTTGTCCACCATAGGAAAAGAGGTACATTCCTGGTGGGAATGTAATTTAGTACAACATCTATAGAGGGCAATTTGGTGAGATCTACTGAAATTTTAATTGCACATATCCTTTAACCCAGAAATCTTCCTTCTAGAAATTCTTTGCTACAGATGTACTGTCACGCAAAGAAATGGCATGTGCACAGGTTATATAGTGCTGCATTGTTTGTAATAGTAAAAGACCAGAAACAACCTAAATGTCCATCAACAGAAGAACAGTTAAAGAATGCTACATCCTTTCAATTGAATATAATGTAGCCATCAAAGTGAATGAAAATAATTATTAAGATATATGAAGACCAGTGTATAGAATGAGCTACTCTCTGTATTAACAAACAGAGAAATATGTACATGTATGCAAAATATATATCTGAAAGGCTACTCAAGAACTGGTAATACTGGTTGCCTCCAGGGAAGGGAGCCATGAGTCTTGAAGATGAGGTGGGATAAAAACTTAATTTTCACTCTGTACCCTTTTGCAACTTTTGAATTTTGTGTCATGCATATATTACCCATTCAGAAAAAAGCCAAATAATTAAAGAAGAAAAATATAGTGAATTGACTAACAACTAATTTACTCTTCTTTGAGGATTATTTACATTTAATATAAAATTATCTTCAATTTCAAAGTATAGAATTAAGACAATTCTGAAATTTTAGACTCCGTTCACACTTTCCCTGTGAGTTTATTGTGGGTTATAATTATTTAAAATATGAAAACATACTTCAAAACATTAAAATATTGCCCTATAGAAATATTTTAAGTTATCATTCTTTTCTCCTTCACTTTTAAAGTATGAGGTCCCTGAAGCCAGAAACCCTGTACTCTGTCACCTAGAAGGATAGAAGAGAAAAAAGTACTTTAAAAAGTATTATTTTGGGCTGGACGCGGTGGCTCATGCCTGTAATCCCAGCACTTTGGGAGGCTGAGGTGGGCAGGTCACTTGAGCTCAGGAGTTCGAGACCAGCCTGACCAACATGGCCAAACCCCGTCTGTACTAAAAATACAAAAATTAGCAGGGTGTGGTGGCAGGCACCTGTAATCCCAGCTACTTGGGAGGCTGAAGCAGGAGAATCACTTGAACCTGGGAGGTGGAGGTTGCAGTGAGCCAAGATTGCGCCACTGCACTCCAGCCTGGGTGACAGAGTAAGACCCTGTCTCAAAAAAATAAAAAATAATAAAACTAAAAATTAAAAATAAAGTCAACATGCCCAGGATAAATCTAAAATTGACAATGAATTAGAAAAATGTGACCATTTTTCAAGGGAAAAGATAATCAACAGGTGCTAACCTTGAGGTGCCCCAGATGACGGAATTATCAACAACTTTAAAGCAGCTAGTATAACTGTGCTCCATGAAATAAAGGTAAACAACTTTGAAGTGAATGAAAAGTTCTCAGCAGAAAAATACAAAAATGTTTAAAGGGTTTAAAACTGTTTTCTTATTTTTTATTTTTTTGTTTGTTTTTATTGAGATGGAGTCTCACTCTGTTGCCCAGGATAGAGTGCAGTAGTGTCATCTCAGCTCACTGCAACCTCTGCCTCCCGGGTTCAAGTGATTCTCCTGCCTCAGCCTCCTGAGTAGCTGGGATTACAGGTGCGAGCCACCATGCCCAGCTAATTTTTGTATTTTTAGTGGAGGTGGGGTTTCACCATGATGGCCAGGCTCTTCTCAAACTCCTGACCTCAAGTGATCCATCCGTTTCAGCCTCCCCAAGTGTTAGGATTACAGGCATGAACCACCATGTCCAGCCTAAAACTGTTTATTTTTAAATAAAATTTGTGCATTCTAATAATTAAAATCATTTGAACAAGAAAAATGGCACTCTAATTAAACTTCATTTAAACTGCATTTGAGAACCTGCAGGACACCTTGGGGCAGCTTGGTTTTACTCTAGATTTACCTGTCTTCTTACTCTTCTTCTTCCTTCACCAACATGCAAGTTATTTTCCTTCCTTGACAGCCAGACAAGCAGATGGGAGAGGTAGGTGTGGCCTTCATCGTCAGCAGTTTTCTATTGTTTGATGTGAAAAGGGCAGCAAAGTCCTTTAAAAGTTGATCCAACCTCTTGGCATCTTACAAAATTAAACAGCTAAAATAAGTAAAATAAGAAGGCAATTCTCGTTGAATGTACGGTGCCTATTGGCGGCGCATGCCTCCATAAGATTTGTCTGCCTGCTTCTCCTGTTCTATTGTTTCTTTGGAAGGCAGTGGATTTTTCTCTTGCAATTCTGTCTTCTTCTATTTTTGACATCAAATTTCTTGATCTCAGCCATATCAGGTTTGTCAGACATGATATGTCTTGACATATCATGTGTCATATGATCTGTCACAGAGGAAGTGGAGTGAGGCCCAGCGTGAGCAGAATCTAGTTTGTGCAGTGGCCACCACCTAGTTAGAAATTATTTTAAAAAAACCTAACTGAAAATTTTAGACCTAAAAAATAGCATACTCAAAAATTCACTGGATGGGCTCAATAGCAAATTGCAGATGACAGAGGAAGAGTTGATGAACTTGAAGATAGATAATAGATAGCATCTAATCTGAGAAACACATTATAGATTGAAAAATCAATAAGCAAAGCCTCAGGGACCTGTGGACAATATCAAAAGGCATATATAAATTATACCTCAATAAAACTGTAAAAAAGGGCCAGGCGTGGTGGCTCACGCCTGTAATCCCAGCACTTTGGGAGGCCAAGGCGGGAGGATCATGAGGTCAGGAGTTCGAAACCATCCTGGCTAACACAGTGAAACCCCATCTCTACTAAAAATACAAAAAATTAGCCGGGCACGGTGGCAGGCGCCTGTAGTCCCAGCTACTCGGAAGGCTGAAGCAGGAGAACGGCGTGAACCTGGGAGGCGGAGCTTGCAGTGAGCCAAGATCATGCCACTGCACTCCAGCCTGGGCGACACAGTGAGACTCCATCTCAAAAAACAAAAACAAAAACAAACAAACAAAAAACTGTAAAAAAGTAGATATTGTAAGATTGTATAAAAAAGGCCCGACTAGATATTGTTTACAAGAAACCCACTTCAAGTATAAAGATATAGGATAGGCTTAAAGTAAAAGTATGAATAAAGGTATACCACACAATCACTAATCAAAACAATGCTGGAGTAGCTATATTAATGTTAGGCAAAATAGTCTTTAGAATAAAGAATACTATCAGGAATATAAAGAAACATCACATGATGATAAATAGTGAATTCACCAAGAAGATATAACAATCTTAAATGTGTTTATACCTAACAACAGAGCTTCAAAATACATAAAGCAAAACATGGTAGCAATAAATCCACAATTACACATAAAGACTTTAACATCTGCCTCCTAGTAATTGATAGAAGTTGACAGAATGTTATAAGGATATGAAAGACTGGAACAATACTTTTGAAACCAACTATATTTAATTGACATTTATAGAGCACTCCACCCAACAACATTAGTATACACATTCTTTCCAAATGTTGTATATGGAACATTTATCTAGAAAGACAATATTCTGGCCAATAAAACAAACTATAACAATTTTTTTTTTTTTTTTTTTTTTGACACGGAGCCTCACCCTGTTGCCCAGGCTGGAGTGCAGTGGCACGATCTTGGCTCACTGCAACCTCTGCCTCCTGGGTAGAACTGATTCTCCTGACTCAGCCTCCTTAGTAGCTGGGATCACAGGCGCCCACCACCATGCCCAGCTAATTTTTGTATTTTAGTAGAGACAGGGTTTCACCATGTTGGCCAGGCTGGTCTCGAACTCCTGATTCAATCAATCCACCTGCCTCGGCCTCCCAAAGTGCTGGGCTTACAGGTGTAAGCCACCCTGCTTGGCCCAAATTTCTTTTTTTTTCTGAGTTGGAGTCTCGCTCTGTCATCCAGGCTGGAGTGCAATGGTGCGATCTCAGCTCACTGCAACCTCTGCCTCCCAGGTTCAAGCGATTTTCCTGCCTCAAGCTCCTGAGTAGCTGGGATTACAGGTATGTGCCACCACACCTGGCAAATTTTTGTATTTTTAATAGAGATGGGGTTTGGCCATGTTGGCCAGACTGGTCTCGAACTCCTGACCTCAGATGATCTGTGCCTTGGCTTCCCAAAATGCTGGGATTACAGGTGTGAGCCACCACACCCGGCCACAACAAATTTTTAAAAAATAAAATAATACAAACCGTGACCTCAGATCATAAAATAATTAAATTAGAAATAAATCACAAAAAGATATTTGGAAAATCACCATATATTTGGATATAACACACACAACACAATTTCTAAATACAGCATGAGTAAAAGAGAAAGTCACAAGGGAAATTAGAAAACATTTTGATTGAAGGAAAATAAAAATATAACATCAAAATATGGGGATGGAGCTAAAACAGTGATTAGTAAGAAACCTGTAGCATTAATTGCTAAGATTAGAAAATAAGAATGTCTTACATCAGTGATCAAAATTTCCACTTAAGAAATGAAAGAGCAAGTTCAACCCAAAGCAAACAGATAGAAGGAAATGATGAAAAGCAAAAGTCAATGAAATTACAAGTAGAAAAATAATAGAGAAAAATCAATGAAACAAAAAGCTTATTTTTTAAAAAAGATAAACCTTTCGCCAGACTGAGAAAAAGAGAGAGAGAAGCTATAAATCACCAATATCAAACATGAAAGTAGCAGGGCAAGGAGCGGTGGCTCACGCCTGTAATCCTAGCACTTTGGGAGGCCGAGGCAGGCAGATCACTTGAGGTCAGGAGCTCGAGACTAGCCTGGCCAAAATGGTGAAACCTCGACTCTATTAAAAATACAAAAATTAGCCGGGTGTGGTGGCATGTGCCTGTAATCCCAGCTACTCGGGAGGCTGAGGCAGGAGAATCGTTTGAACTCAGGAGGCGGAGGCTGCAGTGAGCTGAGATCGCACCACTGCCCTCCAGCCTGGGCAACAGAAGGAGACTCTTTCTCAAAAAAAAAAAGAAAACAAACAAAGAAAAAAGAAAAAAGAAAAAAAAAAAGAAAGTAGGGACGTCATCACTGATCCTTCTGATATGACAGACATTAAAAAACTAATAAGTGGCCAGGCACGGTGGCTCATGCCTGTAATCCAGCACTTTGGGAGGCTGAGGTGGGCAGATCACCTGAGGTAAGGAGTTCAAGACCAGCCTGGCCAACATGGCGAAACCCCGTCTCTACTAAAAATACAAAAATTAGCTCGGTGTGGTGGCACACACCTGTAGTCCCAACTACTCAGGAGGATGAGGCAGGAGGATCACTTGAACACGGGAGGCAGAGGTTGCAGTGAGCTGAGATTGCACCACTGCACTCCAGCCTGGGCAACAGAGTGAGACCCTGTCTCAAACAAACAAAATAAAAAACAAAACAAAACAAACAAAAAAAGCTAATAAAGGAATATTGTGAACAACTTTATGCTAGTAAATTTGACAACTTAGATGAAAGAGATCAATTTCTTGAAATATATAAACTGTTAATGCTCACTCAAGAACTAAATCATCTGAATTATTTTACATTTATTGAAGATTTTGAGTTTGCAGTTAAAAACTTCCCAACAATGAAACTGGTTTTGCTGGTTAGTTCTACCAAACACAAATACCAATACGTCACACTTTCTCTCAGAAAATAGGAGGAGAGAACACTTCCCAACTCATTTACCAAACAAAGACATTCCATAATAAGAAAGGAAACTAGAGAGCAATATTCCCATAAACATGGATGTGAAATCCTTAACAAAATACTAGTAAATTGAATCTAACAATATATAAAAAGAAGAGTATGTCATGACCACATAGAGTTTATTCCAGGAACACAAGGCTTGTTCAAGATTTGAAAGTCAATGTCATTAATTACAGCAATTTAGTAAATAAGAAAAACCACATGATCATCTCAGTAGTTGCAGAGAGAGCATTTGACAAGATTCAAAATCCATTATGATAAGTATTTTCCACAAACTAGAAAACCTCTTTATCCTGATAAAAAGATCTACATCTAATGTATTACAAGTGAAAGATTCAATGTTTTCTCCCTAAGACTGAGTTTAAGGCAAGGATGTCTGCTTTCATTACTCCTTTTCAACATTATCCTGGAGGTACTAGATAGTGCAGCAAGGCAAGAAACAAGATTTTTAAAAAAATACAGCTTGGAAAGGAAAATATAAAACTCTCTGTTCAGACTATGTGATTTTTATATAAAAAACCCCAAGGAATCTATAAAAAGAGTCCTAGTATGAATTAATCATTTTAGAAAAGTAACATTATAAATAAAAGGTACAAAGATAAACATAATTTTTATTTCTAAATATTGCCAGTAAATATTTGGGAATCAAAATTTAAAACACAGTATAATTTATAATAGTACCAAAAATGAAATAATTAGCTATAAATTTAAAATGCAAAAATATGCAGGATTTATATGCTGGAAACTACAAAATAATGATAAAGGAAATCAAAGATCTAAATAAATGGATAGAAATACTGTATCTATGGATAGGACAACTCAATATTGCTAATAAGCCAATTTTTCTCGAAGTGATATATAGATCAATGCAACCCCAATAAAAATCCCAGCAAGATATTTTTCTAGAAATTGAGGTTTATTTAAAAGTTCATATAGAACTAGGTTAGCCAAAACAATTTTTAACAAGAACGAAGTTGGAGGACTCATACTACTTCATTTCAAGACTTACTGTGAAGGTATAGTAGCCAACATAGTGTAGCAAAAGGCAAAAATAGAGAACATGGATCAATGAAGAGTGAGTCTATTTCTAGACTCACAAATATACAGCCAATTGATTTTTTTTTTTCCTGAGATGGAGTCTTGCTTTGTCTCCCAGGCTGGAGTGCAGTGGTGATGATCTCAGCTCACTGCAACCTCCACTTCCCAGATTCAAGTGATTCTCCTGCCTCAGCCTCCCTAGTAGCTGGGATTACAGGTGCGTGCCACCACGCCCGGCTAATTTTTTTTTTTTGTATTTTTGGTAGAGATGGGGTTTCACCACATTAGCCAAGATGATCTCAATCTCCTGACCTCGTGATCTGCCCACCTCGGCCTCCCAAAGTGCTGGGGTTACAGGCGTGAGCCACCGCGCCCGGCCAGCCAATTGATTTTTGACAAAGATGCAAAGGCAATTCAATGGAAAAAGGATAGTTTTTTCAACAGATGGTGCTGAAACAGTTTGACATCCATATGCAAAGAAAATGAATGTTAACCCATACCTCATACCTTTAAAAAACCAACTCAAAATAACCATAAGACTTAAAAGCAAAATATTAAGGTAAAAACCTGTAGATTAAAACATAGGATAAAATATTTGTGATCTTGGGTTAGGTAAATATTTCTTAGATATGACACCAAAATTATAAATTTCCCTCATGAAAATTAAAAATTTTTACTGTTTGAAGACAATGTTAAATGAACAAATAGACAAACCACAGACCTGGAGAAATATTTGAAAATTACATATCTAAAAATTAATTAGTATTCAGAATATATAATGTTCAAAACCCTTTAGTTAAGACAAATGATCCAATTTTCTTTTTTTAACTTCGTTTTTTAGAGACAGTATCTTGTTCTGTTGCCCAGGCTAGACTACAGTAGTGATCATGGCTCACTGCAGCCTCAGCCTCTTGGGCTCAAGCAGTCCTCCCACCTTGGCCTCCCAAAATGTTGGGAGTACAAGCATGCACCACTGCACCTAGCCAAATGATCCAATTAAAAATAGGCAAATTACTGGGACAGACAATTTTATGAATACAGCCTACTGGAGGAATAAAGAGAAGTCTGGTCCACAAAGGTGGAGTCTGGAGATGATACAGGCCTTGAATATACTGTACAGGAATTTGGTCTTTATCTTGTAGGGAAATATTGGTTCTGATTTCAGTATAGCTATAGCATTGGGCATTTTCTGTAACATATGTATGTATAAGGAAAACTAGTGCTTTTGAATATATCTTCTAAGGGGAAGTTACTTTCACACTATAACTCAAAAAAATCAAACTTTTGAAATTATTCACAATTCAGCAGTACATGGAATTCCAATTCAGATCTACACGGAATTTTATTTATATATACATATCTTATAGACATATAATATGGCTTGAACAAGAAGTTTGGTCTAGTGTCTATTATTTGAGAAAACTATCTCTTAAGTTTTATAAGAAATGAGATGTATAGTTAGAATTTCTGGTTGTCTATTTTCAGAGGTTTGTCAAATCAGTCCTATATTCTATAATTCATATATTGGTTCATGTCTCACAGCAGCCTGAGCCTTTTTCTCCACCTCTCCCTTCAGTTTTTCCTCTTTCATCATTTTTAGAACTCTCATTTCACTCATCTCTTTTTCATTCTTTCTTCAAGCTTTTGCAAGATCTTTTTCCAAAAACCAGACATTTTTATAAGGCATCTTCTTGTACTCGGTCTTCCATTGGTGACCACTTTGTAAATCACCATGACTTAATATTTTTCCTGTTACCTACTGTCTGCACATGTTTCACTAAGCTCCTCAGGGCAGGAAATCTGTCTTCCATATTTTATGCTTTGTGAAACACCATGCACCTTTATGACTCCTATTAACAATAAATCTCAGTCTGAATTAGCTAAAGCTACATCTTCCTTATTTTATGTGTAAGCTTTACATGCATTCTAGGGAAGACTCAAGTTTCACCAGCTACCTGATTTGTCATGTGTATCATTTATTTTTTAGGAAGCATTAGAATGTCACCTTATGGAGTTACTGAGCACAAAGCCAAGAATGTATATTTTTAACCTACTTAGCTAATATATATATATTTCCAGAATGAGAACTTTTTTTTAATTGTAAGAAGGAATTATTCCTCTCTTTTTTGATAAGTAGATTGAGCTCACATGGAGTTTTGAGACAGGTATACATGCCAGGACACCTTGTGTTCTAATTTTAAATCATGCCTTTCAGACACAAACGGTCTCTGGAATTATGCATTATTTATGACAATAGAAACCTTTAATGTTAGACTTGAAAAATGTCAGTATCGAAATACATTCAATATTTGCAGAGTTACTTCACAGAGATCTAGACTTTATTTTCTCACTTTTTAAGTGGAACATGTGAACCACATTTAGCACACATTTATTTCAGGAGAGTGTGATGGATGAGTCCAAATCAGAAGTGAGCAAACAGAGGCTGAGAAGCCATGCTGCTCATTCTGCTCTTACCCCGTGCTCTTGGCTTTTGGTGTTGTGTTTTTCCTCTATTTACTTCCTTCTTTTCCTAAGTACTATCTATCTTGTCTACCAAGCCCACTTTCAGGAGGTAGCTGATAGCAGCCCCAAGTGCCATCTGCCTTATATATACAGCATATGCATTTTTAGTCAAAATTCTAAAAGGTGAAACAATCTCAGCCACAGGATTTGAGTAGTGTAACCTTCATGGACTCATTCTACTTAAAGGCCTACCTGATGAGCTACCCAAAATATTTTTGCCTAATAAGATATGTATTCGTTTTCTTTTCCTCCCATAACATATTACCATAATTTACCAGCTTAAAATCACACTCATTTATTATCTCACAGTTCCGTAGGTCAGAAATCCAGGCACAGAGTGACTCAGCTAGCTCTCTGTGCTAGGTTTCGCAAGGCTGCAATCAAGGTATTACTTACTGTGTTCCCTTCTGGAGGCTCTAAGGGAGAATCTGTTTCCTGCTCATTAGGTGGTTGACAGAATTTAGTTCCATGCACTTGTAGGACTGAGCTCTCCACTGCTTGCTATCTGTCAGCCAGGAGCCATTCTCAGCTTCTAGAAGCTACCTGCATTCCTTGGCCATTTTTTTTTCAAAGTCAGCAACGATGCACTAAGCCTTTCTTTTTTTCTTTTTTTTTTTTTTTGAGATGGAGTCTCGCTGTGTCACCCAGGCTGGAGTGCAGTGGTGCGATCTCAGCTCACTGCAACCTCTGCCTCCTGGGTTAAAGAGATCCTCCTGCCTCAGCCTCCAAAGTAGCTGGGACCACAGGCATGTGCCACCATGCCCAGCTGATTTTTGTATTTTTGGTGGAGACAGGGCTTCACCGTATTACCCAGTGGAGACAAGGTTTCACCACGTTGCTGGTCTCGAACTCCTGAGCTCAAGCCATCTGCCCGCCTCAGCCTCCCAAAGTGCTGAGATTACAGGTGTGAGCCACCACATAGTGGCATCAAGCCTTTTTCATGATTTGAATGTCTCTGATCTTTCTGACTCATCTTTTCTCAGCTTTTCTTTTTTGCCACATCTGACTGACTCCAGCTGAAGAAATTTCTCTTTTTATGAGGGCTCAAGTGGTTAGACTGGGCCAACCAGATATCTACAATAATTTCCCTACTTTAAGATCTATAAATTTAATTACATCTGTACATTCTTAGTAGTGCCTAGATTAGTGTTTTACTGACTAGGGGTGGAAAACTTAGAGGGACTTTAGAATTCTGCCTCCTATAAGATACATGACCTATATAATGAAAATGATAAAATTTTTGGAAAACATATATGAGGACACTTGAACAAATGCAGACTACTGAAAAGAAAGTCTCATATAGAAGAATATTGTTTTCCCTGAAATTAATATACAAACATAAATTTTAATAAAAATCCACATAGAGTTTTGGGGGTTCTTGACAACTTGATTCCAAAAACAAGAAGAATAAATGGGTAAAAAAGACAACTGAATAGGAAAAAGAAAGTGTATTCCCCAACTAATTTTATGAAGGTAGCTAGCATAATTTGATACCAAATTCAGAGAAAGACATTACCAAAAGAAAAATTACAGGTCAGTCTTATTTGTGAGATCCCCTGAAATCTTAAACAAAATGTGAGTATATTGAATCCAGCAACATACAAAAAAAGATAATAGATCAATGGAAAGAATACCAAGATCAGAAACAACTCCATACTTATATGACTACTTGGTGCATGATCAAGATGGCACTGCAGGGTAGGGCAGAGAGGACCATCTTTCAACAAATGGTGCTAGTCTAATTTTCCACATGGAAGGGGTTGGGGATCTATATATGCCTCCCTTTCTCCATATGTAATAACATTAATTGCAGGTCTGCCTAGACCAAAATTTAAAAAGCAAAGCAATAAAATTTTAGAAGACAATATAAAAGTCTTAATGATCTTAGGGTTGGAAAAGATTTCTTAAATAGGATACAGATATCATTACTCATAAGGGAAGAGTGATGAATTTTACTCCATTGACAACTTGGTTTCATCAAAAGACATTAAGACAGTGAAAGTACAAGCCACAAAGTGGGAAAAACATTTGTAGCACATATAATCAATAAAACTTGTTTCAACATTATATAATGGATTAATACAAAAAATAAGAAAAATACAAACAACTCAACAGAAAAATGGGGAAAGACCTAAACAATTAGACAATGCTCATATAAAAAGGGGCTATTCTTTATTAAAAATCAGGGAAATGCAAAATAGAGCCACAATAAAACAGCATTACATATTCATTAGAGTAATAAAACTTAAAATGTCTGACAATATCAAGTGCTGGTGAGGATGTAGTGCAACAGAAACTTTTGTATATTGTTGTTGGTTATATAAATTGGTACAATCATTTTGGAAAATTTTGGCATGATCTTGTAAAACTGAATATATTAATATATACATGCTCTACAAACCAGGAATTACATACCAAGGTAAAGCCTCCAAAGAAATCTGTGTTTATATGCTCCAGAATATATATATATACACTCACACACACACACACACACACACACGTACTTAAAGATAACATATATATGTGTGTGTGTTTACACAAACTTTCACAGCAGCATTGCTTATAATAGCCTAAAGCTAGAAATAGCCTATATGTCCATCAGCAGTAGAATAAATTATGATACACCAATGTAATATAGTAACCTACAGCAATGAAAATGAATAAACTACAGCCATATCAACATAGGTAAATCTTAAAGACAGATTGATCAAAAAAGTTCAAGACATGTAAATGAAAAACTTACTCTGTGACTCCATTTACATAGAGCTCAAAAATAATATTGTTTAAGGATGAGTAATTAGGCAGTAAAACTAGAAAGAAAAACAAGAAAGTAAATATGGTAATAATCACGATGTGGCCATCTCTAGGCACTTGAAGGTTATAAGGGAAGGAGCACATTGGGGCCTTTTGGAGTGTTGAATGTTCTACTTTGGCCCATGTGGGGTTACATGAGTGTGTTATCGTGCTAAATAGTATACTTTAGTTTTAGAAACTTTTCTGTATGCTTGCCATCACCAACAAATCATTCTAATCATTTTTTTTTCTTCATACGTTCTGATTCTTCCTCTATTGAAAAGCATCTACAGTGTCTCAAAGAGACTTGGGATTGCTACAGCAAGACTACAAGGAGAACAAATAATTGAAGGGGTTCAGAATAAGCTACCATGGCATAAAAGTTATTTTGAGCTGAAGGACTTGAGTTCCTGAAATCCCTTATGTGCCTAAAAGTAAAGCCTCCCAAAAGAACTCAATTGTAATAAATTCCCTCCTGGGGAGCAACTCTAATATTTTCTTCTCTGAGGAGACATCTGCACCACACCCAGACATTGCTACAAAACTATCATATCGTCCATCTATTCTCCTAAAAGTCCATTTATCTTTCCAAAAAGTGTTTTGTTTTCTCTAAATGCTTTGTCTCTCCCTCACTTCCTTTGAAGAAGTCATTTACTCTCCTAGAAGGGCCTCTCTGCCCTTCTTTGTCCCCTATTAAGATGGTATATAAGCTCCAAATTCTAACCACCTAGGGTCAGTTATTTGTGAATTTCTCTCTCTTTCTTTCTCCCTCTCTCTGTGTGTGTGTACATATGTAATTAAATGTCTTTTTTCTCTTGCTATCTTTGTTGTTTTAATTTGCAGTCCCCCAAAGAGGAAACATGAGAGCGCAGAGGAAAGTTTTTCCTCCCTGACACAGCTCAGTCTTTAAAAACACTTCCAAAGTCGGTTCTCAAGAACAAAAAAGCCTTGTCAAGACTGAAACATAGCATTTGACCCAATTTCTCTCCCAGCTCTGGCCACAGAGATTGGCTGAAAAACACCTGAACCAGGAGTAGAAAGACAGCGTGCTGGAAGCAACATTGAAAAAGATTTGGGGGCCAGGAGGGAACAACGGGCCTTGATAAGAATGGTGGAAAAAGAGACTATCTAAGTGGGCTGAGTGCCATTTCAGTGGACAGGGCAGAAGGCCTAGGTTAAGAGCTGTTATCATTGCACACTGTGAGGGCTGCCGGCTGCCTAAATATGCATCACCCAGCAAGGGACATCCACTTTCCTCTGGGCTGCCCAGTGGGAAGCGCAGAACACCTCTGTCAAAGATGAAGGGTGAGGTCTTGGACCACCTGACATGGTACCATGTTCCTTTTTCCATTCCTCACAACCCTTCTATCCCTATAGATTTAGTCGGCAGGGCCTGAGAATCTATATTTCAATAAGCACTGTGGTGACTCTTATGCAGGTAGCCTCTGGCACTGGCATACCACTTCCCAGAGAAACTCAGCAATAAGAAGAATCCCCAGTGGCATTTGTCAAAAAATCCACATTTCCAGGCCCCCTATACCAGACAAGTGAAATCAGAATCTCTAGGGGATGGGCCTGAGAATTTGAGTTTCTGATAAGGGACACTGGTGACTCTCAGAGAAGTCTGGGAAACTGCTCTAGTTTAAAATTCTGTTCTCAATATATTTTTATTTATTTATTTATTTATTTTTTGAGACTGAGTTTTGCTCTTGTTGCCCAGGCTGGAGTGCAATGGTGACATCTCGGCTCACTGCGACCCTCTGGCTCCCGGGTTCAAGTGCTTCTAAATATGTTTAAAAACAAAACATCTTATTTACAATAAAGATATCTGTATTTTGAAAAAATAAGTACCCTGCAGAAAACAAAAAATTGCAAATGGTAATATATATTTTTTTCTCCAGCCCAGTGCTGCAGACCTAAAGATCCAATGTTTACATCTTCCCTTGAAGTCACAAAAATATCTTAAACTTAACGTGTTCAAATTGAAATTACCCTCTTCCCCCAAACCTGGCTCTCTTCCAGTGTCCTCCATATCTCAATGATGGCATTGCTATCCACCCACTGGGTCTGCTAGAAATTGAGTTATCTGACTAGCCTCAGTCCCCATCCCACCCCATGATATTTGAATCCATCACCAAAACCTTCCACTTTACTTCCTATTGTTCCATTTCCCCCACTTCTGTCCATCTCCTTGTTCCTACCCCAATCCACTTGCATGCCTACCAACACTAACACCACTCATAGATTTAATTAGTCCAGTGCTGGCTCTGCTTGTGTTCCCACACTGCAGCTGGAATGAGCTTTTCAAAACACAGATCCGATCATGTCAAATGCCTTCCCCCTCCCTTTTTCTCTTAAGATTACAGTTCTTAATATGGCCAATAAGACTCTGCTTAGTCTGGTCTCCAGCTTCAAACTGGTGCACTTTCTCCCTGCAACCTAGGCTCTAGCCACAATAGCCTCCTTTCAGTCCCTCAGTCTTGCAGTGTTCCCTTCTGACAAAAAGGCTTTACACATGATATTCCCTGTTTCCCACTCTCCCTTTTTCAGTTTCTCATTTTTCGGATCTCCATTCTGGTGTGACTTCCTCAAAGAAGCCTTACCTAACCTCTCTGACCATACCAATGAATGCCACTTATGTAAGTTCTCATAACACCTAGATAAATTCAACCTATTTGTTAAACTAGACCATTTAAAACTCCATTGGTTAGAGCAATTTGTTTCCTCTCTCCAAGTATTCTCTGGTGTTCTTCTCTGTTGTTCTTTGGATTTCACTTCTTTAGACCCTATCCCAGAACAATTTCAGGGTTAGTAGGGGATAACTCTTGACATTTGGACTCTGCTAAAGCAGCACCTTGACTGGCTTTCTCACATTCTCTCCGGCTGCTGTTTTCTTATCATTTTCCAATACTGTGAACATTAGCCTCTATCACAGCACTTATTTAGTCTGCATTGTATTTTCTTTTAAGATTTCTCTCACTAGTGTCAGCTGCTTTAGGACAGCTGGTTTATTTATCTCTGTATCCTCAGCCCTTAACACACGGCCTTGTCAATAAATATTTGGAACCACTCTGTAGCCTGAAGCCCAGCCACAATAGTGTGTATGTTGATTTCTCTGCTTGTAATGTCTTTCCCTCACTTTATTTGCTTGATGAACTATTCTTGATATAAAGGAGGCAGTGGTTTAGTGTTACCTTAACAGTGTACATAATCTTTCTACATTTCAGTTTCCTCATTTGAAAAATGATACTAAAAAGGTTGTTGGGAGGATTAAAAGAGTTAATGATTAAATACTTCTCTCCCTTCTCTTGCCAGGCAAATCTCTACTCTTGGTAGAGCAATTCCCTAGGGAATTTTATCTCAGGATTAGGTTTTTGGAATCTCGTGCATCCAGGCAGCTCTTCTCTGTCCCCTCGATACCGTTTTTTTAGAGGTGGGGTATCGCTTGGTAGCCCAGGCTGGAGTACAGACATTGATGGCTCAATTGAAACCAGAGGACACATTACTGTCAAGTGGAAAGCCGTTCTTCCCAGTCTTCTTAGGAAAGGAGATCTTTCTGCGGTGAGATACCTTTGCAAAACTGCACAGGACTTTAATACTTTGCAACAGCAAAGGTTGAAAAACAAAACGGCTAAATTTCCATATCAAAACAGGTGAAATGTTTCTGTTCATTTTCTTCTACATTTGGAAAGTGCCTGATCCACAGTGACACACTAAACTTTAGTTCCCTTCCCCTCATCCTTGCAAGTGTACAGAACTGTAACTAAATATTTAGGCAATTAGGGCAAGCAAATTGCACAGTGAATTACGTGATAGCTTCTAGTATAATAAATTTTCTTACCAACCAAACAATGCTCAGTTGCTTCTCTTGACAACCTGTTTGCATCGTCAAAGTTTAAATGGAACATATTAAAACTATTACACTGTTTAAAAATCATCGAAACTTTTTTGTGTATAAAAAATAAAAAAAAAGAATAAAAATAAATAAATAAATAAATAAAAAATAGAAAAAAAACCCATGAAAAATGTTTGCACATGGGGTAAAGCATGATAAAAACCTTCGCTGAAGTTTCCCTGCTCACACATTACTGTGTGCAAGTCTAGTCTTTTTCTCATTCAGGCATCATTTGTTATTTGTCTTTTCCAGTTGAGGAGGACACTTAATACCGTTTAGGCAGCGTTTCAAATCCGAGTCAAATATAGCCTGAGTGGTTTTTTGTGGGTCCACCTATCAGGGCCTGTGAAGAGTGTTCTTGGGCTTAAGAGTTCTAAGACAGAAAACTCAGCTTATGCTGTTACCCGCAGGTTTTAAAGCAACATGATATGGCGTTTGAAGCTTACCTCACACCGGTGAGGTAAGCGTCCAGTCATCAAATGACCCTTTTTGACGTCCATGAGTGACAGAGCCTCAAGCACTCCTGGGGACCAGGCTGACTTTTCTCCACTGGCTTGGTTGGGAACTGGCTTCTTCGGAGCTGTGTAGTCTTAACTTGCTCTGCTGCTGGCTGGCTGACAGCTGATGGGGGACTCCTCAGGACGGACTCCTTTCCAGACTCACCCATCTCCATCCTCCTCAACTCCCCAACCTTTGTCCTCCTCAACTCCCCAACCTTTGTCCTCCCCACTCTTCGCTCGCGCGGCGGTCTGAGACCACCAGGACCAGTTTCAGGGGTTTCCTTCTCCAGCGAGACTCGGCAGAACAGGCTTTAAAAGCAAAGGAGGCAGCGGAAGACTAAGAAATAACTATATTCTAAGAGTCATAATAAATGGCAGTACATAACTGCGACACGACACCCAGCAGCCTAAGCTAGCTGCGGAGGCCACAAACCCAGGTTCCCAACCTCCCGGCCGACCCGCCCCAACAACTACCCGCCCCGGGTACGGTCACGTGACGGGGGAGCGGCGCGCGCCGGCCGCGGCGCCAATTGGCGAGCGGCTGGAGCGCGGGGTTTCATGGGAAGGAGTTGGCCCGGCCTGTTTCTGTCAGTGGCCGCTGGTGCCTGCTCTGGAGGCAGGCTGGGCGGTGGCGGCCGAGACTGGCGGGGGTGGATGCCCGGGCCGGGCTGCGCCCGCTTCTTGCAGGTAGAACGCTCAAGGCGAGGGCAGTTGGGAGGGCTCTGCAGCGGGCAGGCATGCTGAGCTGTGCCCCTGGGAAATAAGCCGCGGGTTCCCCGCTTGCCTCTCCTTAGTGCCCCCGCCTCCTGCCAAGTGGCCTAGAGCTCTGCGGCGGCTGCTAGTCAGGCTGCGCGGTAGTGCGCGCAGACCCAGGCTCGCTGCCTTGTTCCCTGGATTTCCCAGCACACTGGCAGTGGTGGTGCTGGAGTCTCGAAACCCTTTTCTCCCCTCTAGGGCTGGTAGTTTCTCCAGCTCGGTTCTAGGAGATTCCGGGTGGTGACTGGCTTGAGTCCCAGCTTTTTGGCCCACCTGTGTCGAGCTTACCTCGACACAGGTAGGGCAAAGAGGTCAGAAGGTCCCAAACTAGCATTTCCTACGCTCAGCTGTCCTCTTTGAGCGTTTTTTCCGACTCTCTTTCTGAGTTGTGCGGAGGCTCCAAGAGTTGGAAAGACCAGAAGGGACTGAAAACTGTCAGTGTCATGCTGCCGGGCTCTAGCGTGTGGGCGTGGAGTACGTGCTACTTAGAGAAGAGGCTCTCCAACCATTGTCCTTATTTCAGGGATGGTGGGCTGTGGGGTGGAGGGGAAGGGCGAAGATGCGTAGTATCAGAGGCGTGGCAGGAGGAGAAAAACAAATCTAAATTCCATCAGTTCATAGTTTACGGATTGAGAAAGAGTTGAAATTGGTCAACTCAGCTTTGCTGATGGTGCTTTCACAGTACTAAGCAAGACCCGTGAATCACTGAGTTTTCCGTGTTCTGCTTTTCCCACTTGTCCTCCGGTGTGTGTTATGGCCTGGGTGTCAGCAGTGACAAAATTGACTCTATTCAACAGCGGTTTGGTGGGTGTGAGTAAGCTTGGTTTCAGGAATATGTTCAGACTGGCAGGGAATGCTCATTTCTTTTCCTCAGCAGCCCCCAGAAGATCAAGTTGACTTTTAACACATTTTCTTAAACAGGAGTGGTGCGTTTAAAATTAGAATTTTAAGGTTGTCTGTTATCTATTGAGATCAGCTCAGTAATGATGTTAATAAACTTATATAGTGTTTATATGTTATAACATATAAACAAGAAAATACAAGAAAAGAAGTTATATGGCTATAAAAATATATGACTTCATATAGAAATATTTATAATCAAATAGTAATTTTTTGGTGGTATTTAGTTCAGATGAAAATTAACTTACCATGAAAGCAAGCACTAATCATTATATATTAAGAGTGCTTAATATATAACAGAGGTGTACTTCTTTTCATTAAAATTCTTTTTGAGCAATAAATGTGGCTTGGGCTATTTCAGAATTGTCTTTTCAGTTAGGACATTTGAAAGTTAGAGTTCTAGAATAAATCACCTTTACTCTTCAATTGTATGGAGGTACTGTTGATGGTGATTAAATAGCTTATACTTAACTTTGGAATTTGATAAACATAAAACTTTCTTTGCTGTTTCCTTCAAAGGCCTACAAGGTTATTTAATGGCAGAGTCTACAGAATTTTTTGCTCTATTTCTTATACTAGAGAAAATGAGAGCAATGTTTTAGTAAAAATACAAACTGTAATATAATTTTCCAATTTTAGAATTATGAAATAGGTGCTTTCTTTATAAGAAGTTAGAAAGAAATGTGTTTCATAAAAATACGTGTGTTTTCTGGTAATAATAATGGCTACAATTTATTAAGCAGTTACTTCTATGTGTCGGACACTGTGCCAAATGATACATAATTTCATTTAATTTATACAACAGTTCTATGAAGTGTAGATATTTTTACCATTTTGCAAATGCAATAACTGAGGCGTGCAGAGTTTAAGTAATCTGCTCAAGATTGCATAGCTAGTATGTGGTTGAGCCATATTTTGAATCCAGATCTGTTTTATTACATTATTTTAATGTGTCTTGGAGTGAGGTGACAATTTAAGAAAAACATTTCCCAAGATTTAAAATTCTGACACCCAAACCTGAGTATAAATAGCCATTAGTAGAAAACATTCAAATAAGGTGGTCGACATTATTGTTCATTGAAAAACACATTTAGGTCGGGTGGGGTTGCTGACGCCTGTAGTCTTAGCACTTTGGGAGGCCAAGGCAGGCGGATCACTTGAGGTCAGGAGTTCAAGACCAGCCTGGGCAACATGGTGAAACCCTGTCTCTACTAAAAACACAAAAATTAGCCGGGAGTGGTGGCACGCACCTGTAATCCCAGCTACATGGGAGGCTGAGGCAGGAGAATCACTTGAACCCAGGAGGCGGTGGTTGCATGAGCTGAGATTGTGCCACTGCACTCCAGCCTGGGCAACAGACTGAGTGAGACTCAGTCTCAACAAAAAGAAAAACACACTTAGATGCACCCCGCTCTTAAGGTCATGACAGGTCCTGTTGTGGTATCAGATCAGAGTGGAAAGAAACACTCTGTACATGTTCATGGGAGAGTTCTTGGAGAAAAGTCACTTGAGGTTGAACCGTCTGTCCAATCCAGGGCAAGCAAATTGATTTATGCCTCAGAAGGAAATGCAAGGGTTATTCGGTTCCCATGTATTTTCCATGTATTTGAAAGAAAGGAGAGATGGATTAGAAAATAGCTACAACCACAGCAGTAAAAACAGTTTGTATTGAGCAATCACTATGTGCCAAGCACTGTTGTAAATAGTTTAGAATACATTATGTCATTTAAGTCTTTCAACATTTAAGAGGGTCCTTAACTATCTATCCCTCTTTTACAGATGAGGAAATTGAGTAGCAGATAGGTTAAGTAACTGATTTGTCCAAGATTTTACAGTAAGTGATGGGCCACAGGACTTGGAGTTAAGATGTTTGGGTGGAAAGGAGAGAACCAGTGGTTGAATACAGAAGAGGTATGAAATTAAAGCTATGGAGAAATATTTGATTTAATTATTTAATTTTGTTGTGTTTTCACATCTGTTAGAAAGTACCACCTATTACATATGCATTACAGTAAAACAGTTCCTTTAATATCAGAATTTGATAGAAAAATTGCTAGAACAGTGCCAGTTGACTGTTCTTTGATTATGAACCTGAAAGCATGGATATGGCATTTAATGACTATCACTCTAATATTGTTTTAGAGTACAAATTTAAAGGCATAATCCCTTGCTTCAGGGGTCTTAGAGGCTAAGATGTAGATTGTTTCATTAATACCAAAACAATTCTTTAAGCAAATAATTGTCAAAATTGGTATAGTGATATTATGCATGTATTTCATATTGTACTTACTTTAAAATTGATATGCAGTAAACAAGTAAAGGCTGTGCTTGCAGACTTCTAGTACCAGTTCTGTCCCTAGCTGGAGCTACATGATTTTGGCAAATCATTTAACTTCTCTTTAATGTAGATTTAAACGCTCAAATGTAATCAAATAAAGGAATTGGGTTACACAATACATTGTACTAATACTGTTTCTTGTGCTTATTACTCACTTTTCATTTCAGTAGATTTGTTTACCAACTATTTGATAATGTCAGAGGTGGTTTCATATATTTTACATATAAATATTCAAATCTAATCTATACAAAGCAGACTTTATTTCTGATTTTGTGTTATTGGTAATAACTGGGTGCTTAAAAAATAAAAACTAAAATATTATGTTTGGCTCTGCTGCTTACTGTCTTTTTTTTTTTTTTTTGTGAGGCGGAGTCTCGCTCTGTGACCCAGGCTGGAGTGCAGTGGCGCGATCTTGGCTCACTGCAACCTCCGCCTCCTGGGTTCAAGCAGTTCTCTGCCTCAGCCTCCCTAGTAGCTGGGATTATAGGCACCTGCCACCACGCCTGGCTAATTTTTGTAGTTTTTTAGTAGAGACGGGGTTTCACCATCTTGGCCAGGCTGGTCTTGAACTCCTGACCTTCTGATCCAACCGCCTTGGCCTCCCAAAGTGTTGGGATTATAGGTGTGAGCCACCGTGCCCGGCCTGCTTACTGTCTTTGGGATGTTACTTAGCACACTACTTCACTTCTCTTGCCTTAGATTTCTCATTTGTAAAATGGAGGGATAGTAGTATCTAAATGCTAAAATTAATATAAAGTATTTGGGCCGGGTGTGGTGGCTCACGCCTATAATCCCCAGCACTTTGAGAGACCGAGGTGGGCAGGTCACTTGAGGCCAAGAGTTCGAGACCAACCTGGCAAATGAGGTGAAATCCCTGTCGCTACCAAAAAAAAAAAAAAAAAATTTAGCCGGGTGTGGTGGCTCGTGCCTATAGTGCCAGCTACACCTTTGGAGACTGAGATGGGAGAATTGCTTTAACCCTGGAGATGGAGGTTGTATTGAGCCAAGATCGCACCACTGCACTCCAGCCTGGGTGTCAGTGAGACCCTGTCTCAAAAAAAATTTATATTTATACACACACACACACACACACACACACACACACACACACAGCATTTGTTTTAGGGCCGCTAGAAATGAAGTACTTACTAAGTGTTTAACTGATATTGTTGTTGTCATTAATTTCAAATATTAAAAATTCTGATCACAGTCTCAGGGTGTGATGGTTAGAAACTTGACATTGAAGGATATAATTCTACTTCAAACCAAAATATGTAGGTTGGTTGTGTACAGAACACTGCTAGACACCATACACTAGTTCCAGAATAGTGGAATGATGTATATTTTGAGAATAACAAGTGATTCATATGAATCTACCCCCTTCACCCACCTTTTTGGTAGTTATTTTTAGCATCTCAAGAGGGTTTTTAGATTTACTTACTGTCATAACTCAGATAGAAATTTATAGTTTAATCATTAAAGTTCCTGGATTTTCTACAACCACATTTTAGAAATTTGAGTACTAAGCAAATACTAAATGATTAATAATATTTAGATTGCAACTTAAATATGACTTGAAACATTCATTATAGTTATAAACCTTAGAGTTTTTCGGGACAGATTTATAGGTGTTTCTGTCCTTAAAAATTACTTTGTGAGTAAAAGTATTTTACAGTTAGGCACTTTGTTACTTTTCTGAGAAACTCCAAGATAGCTATGCCTTATGCTAATTACAACATATAAATAATTTTGCGGAGTGAGTGTTCTTACTTGATAACTGGTATTATTTTGTGTTTACGTTTATGGTTAAAAAATGTGAGAAGTATGACATAGGTAACCTTTTTGGGGGTGGAAAAGTAGTTTTATACATTGGCAAGTATCTAACTGTAACCTGGTTAAAATATGTCAGTTTGAAATTATACTTTTACCATTTCAACTTAAAAGAATACAAATTTATGTAATCATTGTCCAGTAAGTTGATTTAGAATATAATATTGTTGAGTCTATTATAAAACATTCGAGAGTCATAGAAAAACAACTAAAAGAAGTGGTTATAGAGCTAGCTGAATTGAAGGTCAACTAGCTTCAGGGACTTATATACAATGTCAGGGAGAAATGTTTATTTGGGCATTGAACAGTAGTGTTTAGTAATAGAGGCTAGAAATCTGAAGATAAAGGGACTCTAGGCCATATTTCTTCTGAGCTATTGGGCAAATCACTAAACCTCTTTTCACTTAGTTTTCTTATCTGTGAGATGGTAATACTATAGACTATCCTGTGAGAAAGTGGTGGTATTATTAACTAATTAAGAGAAAAGAAAATTAAGGCTTAGAATCATTAAGTGATTTGCTAAAGGTCACAGATAGCCTTGTAATCCTTATTTTCTTATTCATAACTCAGTTGGCTTCTCTTATTACTTGTAAGGTGATATTCTAAACATTGTAAAACACTCCTTTTCCAGATAACTAGTTTAGTTGGGAGACAGCTGGATGGTAGAAATTATTTTATTTAAGTGTATAGTATGAAAGTAGTATGGTAAAACTTTGTTACCAGAACAACATAGAGAACCTATTTTAAAGAATAGAAAATAGCAAAGTGGTAAGAATATACATTTCTAAACTGCATTGTCATTTAAAAAGCTTTTCAAACTTTATTTTCACTTTTAAATCTTTTCTGGTTTTGAAGAATGGATTTTTAAAAGGTGGGCTTGGTGGTGTGCAATGGCTTACGCCTATAATCCCAGCAGTTTGGGAGGCCGAGGCGGGCAGATCACTTGAGGCCAGGAGTTCAAGACCAGCCTGGCCAACATAGCAAAACTCCGTCTCTACCAAGAATACAAAAATTAGCCAGGTGTGGTGGTGCGCACCCGTAGTCCCAGCTACTCAGGAGGCTGAGGCACAAGAATTGCTTAACCTGGGAGGCGGAAGTTGCAGTGAGTTGAGATCTCGCCACTGCACTCCAGCCTGGGCAACACAGAGAGACTCATCTCAAAAAAAAAAAAAAAAGTAGATTCTATTCCAATAACTGTCTGAAATCAAATTCCATATATGTGGCATCCAAAGAAATTAATATTTCATAACATTTTTGAGGCAGTATTGCAACATCTATAGTGGGTATGCTGTGTGTTTAACTTAACATTTTAAATACTTGCTTTATTTCCAGCTGTGAATTCCTTTGGACAATTGATGATATTTATCATTGTGCCCAGTTTCTACAAATAAAAGATGGGTGGATTATTTTCTCGATGGAGGGTAAGGTACTTTTCTTTACAGCTAGTTCTTGAGTCTAATATAAAAGTGTCATATAAAGCTATTTGTGAAAGTCTCCTTTGATTATAGCCTTGAATAGTAGTTTGCTATTTTCCTTAACTTTTTTCTTCTCTTTTGAATTACTTTTCTATTTTTTTATTTTAATACTCCCATTTGTTCTGTAGGTGTCCAATGCCTCTGTTTAACAGAATTATTTCACTTGGATGTATGCATTATTTTTATTTCTGTATTTCTGTGCAAATGGCTATTGTTTTCTTATACTTCCTAAGTTTCAAGCTTATTTGAAAGGTAGTTGAAAATAAGTATTCTAGGCCGGGCGTGGTGGCTTATGCCTATAATCCCAGCACTTTGGGAGGCTGAGGCGGGCAGATCATGAGTTCAGGAGTTCAAGACCAGTCTGGCCAACATGGGGAAACCCCGTCTCTACTAAAAATACAAAAATTAGCTCAGCGTAGTGGTGCGCACCTGTAATCCCAGCTACTTGGGAGGCTGAGGCAGGAGAATGGCTTGAACCCAGGAGGTGGAGGTTGCAGTGAGCCGAGATTGTGCCCCTGCACTCCAGCCTGGGTGACGGAGCAAGACTCTGTCTCACACACACACACACACAAAAGTATTCTATACGATACTTGTTTTTTACAGACTGTATCTTTTTACTTGAAGCTTATCATAAATATTGACTAAAGTCACACTACATGTGCTTTTAGAAATTATAGGTTAAACAAAATTAGAAATGCAGT
Source organism: Pongo pygmaeus (assembly GCF_028885625.2). NCBI lineage: Eukaryota > Metazoa > Chordata > Mammalia > Primates > Hominidae > Pongo > Pongo pygmaeus. Next base: position 75,634,533 of record NC_072384.2, on the reverse strand, counting down.
TTGATTTTATTGGATAAGCTTTTAGAGGAAGTATCTCAAAGTTACAGCTCGAAAATATGAATTGTATAAATTATATAACCCTGTCTCTAGTAAAAATACAAAAATTAGCTGGGCATGGTGGTGGGCGCCTGCAGTCCCAGCTACTCGGGAAGCTGAGGCAGGATCGCTTCAATCCAGGACATGAAGGTTGCAGTGAGCCGAGATTGTGCCACTGCACTCCAGCCTGGGCGACAGAGCTAGACTCTGTCTCAAGAAAAAGAAAAAAAAAATTTATATAAATGGTCTTTTCAAATGTAAGAGAGGAGATAAGGTAATCTAGGATAAACTACTTATTTTTTTTACTCCTTATTACCGTAATAATAGAGTCTAACTATACTTGGTACATAATTTAGGTTTTGGGCTATTGCTGGAACAGCCTTGTTTTGGATCAGCATTATATTGACCCTGTTATGACCTTATAATAATCTGCCCAAGGATCAAATTTATCTCTTCTTGCTTTGTCTTTCATATTAGGTTGAACCATATGAAATTGCCAGTATTCAATTGATTGGACTTAGCAAAATGTCAGTTTCATATGGTTAACTCTAATGTTAACAACTCTTATGGAAACTACAATGAACTGATATTCATTACCCTCTTGGATTGTTGAGTATGTAATTGGTAAATATTTTTTCAAGTGTTTTATGAGCGATTTTGGCTGGTTTTTATTCTAGATATATAAAAAATATCTTTGGCAAACAAGCTTTGCTATAATGAAGTATTCTTAGATGTCCTTTTAAAATCTGATCTGCAAAAAGTACTTTAGGAATTTAGAATGAAGATAGCCTGTTGATTTTGACCTCCAGAGTCTGAAGTGAACTTTTAGCATTAGCAAATCAGACCATTTTTAGTCTGTAAATTTTTTTAATGTGTTAATTCTTTTGAGTAATCATTCCTAAGAATTTTTTTTGGAGGAAAACGTGTTTTTTTAATTTTTTAATTTAATTTAATTTTTTTTTTGAGATGGAGTCTTGCTGTGTCACCCAGGCTAGAGTGCAGTGGTGCCATCTTGTCTCACTGCAACCTCTGGCTCCTGGGTTCAATCAATTTTCGTGCCTCAGCCTCCTGAGTAGCTGGGATTACAAGCGCACACCACCATGCCCAGCTAATTTTTGGATTTTTAGTAGACCAGTTGGCCAAGCTGGTCTCAAACTCCTGACCCTAAGTGATCTGCCCACCTTGGCCTCCCAAAGTGCAGGCATGAGCCACCGTGCGTGGCCAAAATTTGTTTCTTTCTAGAACGGTGTGTTCTATTGAGGTTAAGAATGGTAAAAATTGAGCTATCAGAATTAAAAGTCTTTCTAGGATTAAAAAAGTTAAGTAAGGAAGTGCTTATTTCTTTAATCTTACGTAGTTCTGTTTGCAATTATAATTTTTATTTAAATAAATCTTAGTTATAAACAAGAATGCATATTTGCTTGACAAGCTTTGAGAAAATTTAATTTTGAAATAAATGTTCTTTAATGATTATATCAAAATGTAAGGATTTGTCATAAGTTTTAATGCTGTCTCTTGTTTCTGTTTCTATAACAGACAAAACCTTCAACTGTAGAAGTTCTAGAAAGTATAGATAAGGTATGTTCTTTGTCTGTGAGGTATTTTAATTCATTTTAGTTATTAAGTAAATATTATTGTAGTGTATATTATTTTGGAGACCAAATCTGGTATGGGAATTTAGAAATGATATAGAGTGAGTCTGAGAACTTTAATGTTATGTGATCTCAAAAAAATCCAAAGTCTATCAGTGACTTAAGAAGTCTGTTTCAAGTAATAGAGCCAGTTAGAATGAAATTAGATCTGTAATGTGGTGTAAATCAGTGTTACAGGTAGGACAAAATAGATGAGATACTGTACGATAGTTTTTATCAGTCTACAAAATTTTCACAGCTTTTTATATACTATTATCAAAAATGATTATTTTCTGGGAATATTGAGAGTGATAAATAGATGGGTTACTGTTTTAATTTTTATTAATTATTTTTCTTATTGCCAGATTTTTTAAATGCCTTTTATAGGAGGAATTATTACTTATTTGACTCAACAAATATTATTGCCGATACCAATTTCATTCCCTGGATCTTTGCCAATTTGATAGTTTAAAAATAGTAATTAACTTTGCATTGTAAAAATGATTTGTTAGAATAAGCATTATACATTTTTAACTTCATTTTTAGTTTTCTTTTTCATATTATGTTTTGTTTTAAACTGTTAGGATATTATGCTTTATTGAACTTTAAATAAGAGTTTTTTCTTAAATATCTTTCCTGCTAAAATTTTTTAACATTTTAATTTCTTTATGAAGTTTGAAATTTACTAACATGGAATAATTTTCTCTTAACAGGAAATTCAAGCATTGGAAGAATTTAGGGAAAAAAATCAGAGATTACAAAAATTATGGGTTGGAAGATTAATTCTGTATTCCTCAGTTCTCTATCTGTTTACATGCTTAATTGTATATTTGTGGTATCTTCCTGATGAATTTACAGCAAGACTTGCCATGACACTCCCATTTTTTGCTTTTCCATTGATGTAAGTAAATTATTCTTTTTGTTGATCTTTTCCTTTTCTGACTAGAGAGTCTTAATGTATATCTAATATGTATATTCAGTCTCTTTGTTATTAAATGGTAATATCTGATTGAGTTTGAATTTCTTTCACAATTTGAAAAGATTTTTTTAAAATAGTAGAACAATTGTTTTAAACCTTCATTTGTAATCCAATATACCTGAGGAATATTACCTAGTAATATGAGTAATAATTGCTCTATATGGCAGTGTCTTATGATTTTCTAGTAGATGACCATGCTCCCCGAGGGGCACTGGGCATGGAGTAGTGGGTAATGGCAAGTGGGGCAGGGTTTGTAAAACCAAAAGAATAACTGCTCAAATTATTCTGAATATATTCCATTCACCTCAACTCTCTTCCCCTCGTTTTACTGCTCTATAGTCACTGCTATAAAGCAATTGACCCTTATTTTAGAAATATTTTATAATACAGCACTGTATAGGAGGCGTATCATGACTAAGAATTTTGAGAGACAATTTAATTAAAAGTGTGTTTATTCAGTCAACAAGCTTTTATGGGTACCAATTGTTTAGACATTGGATTATAATGGTGTATGGTACATAAAAATACAAAACTCTCTGACTATATCTTAGACTGCAAACATTAAGTAATGAGTATGATGAATGTTAGAAAAGAGAAGTGTAAAATGCTATGGGAGCATTTAATAGGGGCATTGCCTCAGTCTGAGTACTACTATAGAAAATGTGTTTGTTTAGTCTTTAGTGCAGGGCATATTTTCAGTTTGAAACTTCTGAAACTTGTAAAATTATAAGTTCGTATGTAGCTACAAGAGCTGAAATTGAGTGCTTTCATAATATTGCAAAATAATTATCTCTGCTACTTTCTTTATTTTCATTTTTTGAAATCTTTTGGAATGCTTTTATCCCAGAAGTAGTGGATTTTATAATTGTGAGCCCCTTTTCCTTGTTTCCCTTATCTTTTTTCATAAGAGGAGAGAAGAGAAAATTACAAAATAAGTATGAGATGTTTAGTTGATTTAAGCACTTTTAAATACTCAAAAATGCACTTTACATCTATTTCCATATAAAGATTGATTTTTTGATCATAAAAGACTTGTATCTAGTTGTCACAGAATGTCTGATAGGGAAATCTACTGTGTTAATTCTAATGGCTATCTAAAAACTATGATCTAGCTATTATAATTCATAACAGTTTTTTGGGGGGCAAATAAATTATATACTAATTGTTCTTTAGAAGCAGGAAAACTTCATTTCTTTAAAAATGTAATTTCTTCAATTCAGTCTTTCTGATATTTTGGGTATGAAGCTTTCTTATCCTTACTGTGTCCCTCTGATTTTTCTGCATCACGTGCATCTAGTATATCTTGGCTTGTTTAGTTTCAGAGCCATTTTTCACTTTGTCTCATTGATATTTGTAACCTCGTTCTCAACTGTTGTAGCTTCTATTTCAGTGAGCTTTTCACTTTTCGAAGCACAGACCGGTTATCCAACAAAGAATAGCATTGTCCTTCTGATCGATGACAATCGAAAAATCATGAAATAAAACAATGTGAAAGTGGGTGTTGTGGTAAAAAGAAAGAAGACTTAACACAGGACATTTTCTTATGTGTGTAATGTGAGTTGTTGCCTTTTGTGTCTAACGTGAGCTTATCCCTGGACTTTTTTCTTTGGAAAACAGTGTCTTAGTCTGTTTAGTGTTGCTATAAAGGAATACCTGAGGCTGGGTAGTTTATAAAGAAACAAGGTTTATTTGGCTCATGGTTCTGCAGACTGTACGAGAAGTATAGCACCACCATCTGCATCTGGTGAGGGCCTCAGGCTGCTTCACTCTTGGCAGAAGGTGACAGGGAGCCACCATATGCAGAGATCACTTGGTGAGAGAGAAAGCAAGAGATAGGGGAGGTGCCAGTTTCTTTTTAACAACCAGCTCTCTCAGGAGCTAATAGAGGGCAAACTCTCACCATGCCCCAGGGAGGACATTCATCTGTTCATGAGCTCCACCCCCATGACCCACACACCTCCCATTAGGCCCCACCTCCAACACTGGGGGACAAGTTTCAACATGAGGTTTGGAGGGTCAAATATCCAAATTATAGCAAACAGTTCTGAGGGCTGGACTCGGATTTACTTAAAGACTAAACAGGCAAAAGGGGCAATAAAGTATGTTGTTTTACTCAACACTGTCTACATTGATTATATAGTTTAGAAATCTACCTGATATCTGTAAAAAGTGCCTGCTGTCTGCACATTCCCAGTTTCCCAAATGCTTTTACTGGAAAGGTCATGGATCAGGACTGAACATATATTGTATAACTATTCCAAAATTATTCTTTATGGTAGAATATCAATACTCTATATAAACATCCTTTGAAATTTTATTATATTTTCACTTCAGAATGTAATATGGAGGAGTTTAATATAATTCCACATACTGTTTTTCGGCCTTTCAGATTCAATAGTATATTTACCTCCCTTGATCTTTTCAACTATTACTGAAACCTAAATCATAATATAAATGCCAAATTTATTTTGTAGGAGTCATTAAGGCTACACACCATAGTGAGGGAAGGTTTGGGTTACGTAAAGTTACAATTTTGTATTTCTGCATTATGTTAGCAAATATACATTACCTTGGGAGTTGGTTCATTTTCTAAGTCAGCAACCATTAAGTTTTGTTTCTATGTTAACTAATGCTACAAGCAATCTTGTAGATTTTTACTTTCGGATACCTTATTTTTACGAATTATAACTTTCTAGACATTTCATTCTCTGTAATTTTAGAGACTGATCATCATCATAAGATATTGAAGAGTTAGCCATAATTTTCTTATTTGTTTTTGCCTCTCAAAATGGGGTTGTTGGGGAAGAAATTTAAGCAAGGGAATTGAGGAAGGTGGTCATATTCCTATTTCTCTTCTTGTATCTCCACTTAAATTGAAAGCCATTTAAGGATAGGGATTTGTTCTTATACAGTTTTCATGCCTCCTCTCTCTCCCCAGAAGTAGCACATGTTAGGTATTTCCTCAATCCAGCTAGGTTGACAAACATAATTTGTAACCTTTTGAAGAAAGTTAAATGTTTGTTTCATGATACACTAGTAAGAATACACGTGTCTTTCAGCCAGGCGTGGTGGCTCACGCCTGTAATCCCAGCACTTTGGGAGGCCGAGGTGGGCGGATCACGAGGTCAGGAGATCGGGACCATCCTGGCTAACACAGTAAAACCCTATGTCTACTAAAAATACAAAAAAATTAGCCCAGCATGGTGGTGGGCTCCTGTGGTCCCAGCTACCTGGGAGACTGAGGCAGGAGAATGGCGTGAACCCAGGAGGCAGAGCTTATAGTGAGCCAAGGTCGCGCCACTGCACTCCAGCCTGGGCGACAGACTCAGAGATAACCTCAAAAGGAATTTTTAGATATGGCTTTTATATATAATAAAGAAGACATTTGTAAGGAAAAATGGTTTTGAGTTGTATGCCCCAAAAAACAAAAGCAAGAAATACTTGATTCTTATTTTTTACACCAAAATAAATCATTGTTACTATTTTGCCTAAACATGAAGGTAATTATTGCTGAAGTCTTTGGTGGTTAAATAAGCTGACAAAGAAGTCAACATAGTTATAAATATTAAGACCTGTATATCAATTCATCTTTAGCTTTTTTTTTTTTTTTTTTTTTGAGACAGAGTCTTACTCTGTTGCCCAGGCTGGAGTGTAATGGCGCAATCTTGCCTCACTGCACTCACTGCATCCTCTGCCTCCCAGGCTCAAGCAATTCTTGCGCCTCAGCTTCCTGAGTAGTGGGGATTATAGGCATTCACCACCATGCCTGTCTAATTTTTGTGTGTGTGTGTGTGTTTTTTTTTTTTTTTTTTTCCAGTAGAGATGGGGTGTCAGCATGTTGACCAGGCTGGTCTCAAACTCTTGGCCTCAAGTGATCTGCCCGTCTCAGCCTCACAAAGTGTTGGTATTACAGGCATGAGCCACCACGCTCAGCTCATCGTTAGATTTATATATTGCTAAATCTCATCTAAAAAGATTTTGATAAATTGGATAGGGCTTATGATATGGTGGTTTGAAAAAGAACACTTAAGTTTGGCAGAAAGGGCGAAAGAGGTAACAAAATAATGTTGCATATATGAAGATTGGTGAAAAACCACCAGGTTTATAGAATGTTAATTCTTTACCCAAAGTAAGGAAGGTTTAGTTATATTGATTGAATTGAGATATTCTGCTATATTTCAACTTTTAGCATTTTTAGTTTGAGTACAGTAAAACACTGAATATTGAAGTTTTAAAATGTTTACGCTGTCCTCTGTATGATTCTATTATATTGAAGTTCCAAGTATTTCCTGCTAGGACACATATTTTTTTAGTTCAAGTCATTAGATATTATTGAACAAAAATTCATGCTGTAGTAATATTCCAAGTAGCATTAATTTCATTCAGAAAAGAACAACAAATGCTTTGATGAATGTGAGTCAAAGAAATTTTTTATTTCTCAACTGATATATTGTATATATGAATGTAGTGATTTTCTTTTTTTTTTTTTTAATTATACTTTAAGTTTTAGGGTACATGTGCACAACGTGCAGGTTTGTTACATATGTTTACATGTGCCATGTTGGTGTGCTGCACCCATTAACTCGTCATTTAACATTAGATATATCTCCTAATGCTATCCCTCCCCCCTCCCCCTACCCCACAACAGGCCCTGGTATGTGATGTTTCCCTTCTTGTGTCCATGTGTTCTCATTGTTCAATTCCCACCTATGAGTGAGAACACATGGTGTTTGGTGTTTTGTCCTTGCGATAGTTTGCTGAGAATGATGGTTTCCAGCTTCATCCATGTCCCTACAAAGGACATGAACTCATCATTTTTAATGGCTGCATAGTATTCCATGGTGTATATGTGCCACATTTTCTTAATCCAGTCTATCACTGTTGGACATTTGGGTTGGTTCCAAGTCTTTGCTATTGTGAATAGTGCCACAATAAACATATGTGTGCATCTGTCTTTATAGCAGCATGATTTATAATCCTTTCGGTATATACCCAGTAATGGGATGGCTGGGTCAAATGGTATTTCTAGTGATTTTCTATACTAATTTTATATTCAACTACAATAATAGTCTTATTGTTTGTAATAATTTTTTTGGTTGATTCTTTGAGAGCTTCCAAGTATGCAATCATATAATCTGTAAATAGCAATAATTTTACCACCTCCTTTTGTTTTTTTCGTTTGTTATTTTTTTTCTCGTTTGATATTTTTGATTTTTTTTTCTCTTGGCTAATTATGTTAGCTAATACCTTCAGGACAATGTTAAGTTGTAGAGAAAATAGTGGACATACTTGATGTGTTTTTTTGGGAATTCTTCTAATGTTTCACCATTGGGCATTATTCTGACTTTTGGATTGAGACAGATATATTTGATCATGTTAAGGAATTTTCTACCTATTCTTACTGTATTTAGTTTTTTTTTTTTTTTTTTAAATCAAGAAAGGTTGTTGAATGTTGTTAAATACAGTTCATTATCTATGGAGATACCATATGATTTTTCATCTTCTCTTGATACAAAGGGATAATATTAAATATTGAATCATTCTTGAATTCCAGGAAAAATTTCTGCTTTCAGTCTTGTGATCATTTTATAAAAACATCAAAAACTTTTCTTTATTTTCATTCTTTATTTGTTGAAACAATAACACTGTATATGTTTTTGAAACTATGACATTTTCTGACCACTGCTTTAGTTTTATGCCATGGGTCTTGATATATAGTGATTTATTTTGGTTATTTTCAAGATATGATGATTTTTTTGGAGGGAGTTATAATCTGTGAGTTATTTATGGATGGCAAATATATATTTATATTTTTATTTATTGTCTTAGTTAAAATTTCTAGTTTTATTGTATTGCTCTCAGAGAATGTTAAATATTTCTGATTTAAATTTATTGAGTTTTTTTGGTGGAATGTTATTTGGTCAGTTTTTTAAGTGTTTCATGAACATTTGAAGATGTATTTTCTTTTTTCAGTTACACAGAGTTGAATATTAGCAATGAGAACTACCTTATGCTATATTGATCTTTTATATCCTAATAACAGTGTATTTCTACTTTTCCCTGTATTTCTTTTAGTTTTGCTTTATGAATGTTGATGCTTTGCTCTTTACATGGGTATTTCTGTTATATCTTCGTTATAAACACATCCTTTAAAAAGAATTTTTAATTTTGAAAAAATTATAGATTAACAGTAAGTTGCAGAAAAAATGTACAGGCAGGTTGCAGGTACCCTCACCTGGCTCACCCCAATGGTAACATCTATACGGTAGTTTTTCCTTCATCCACAGTTTTGCCGTCTGCAGTTTCAGTTAACTGTGGTCAATTGCAGTCTGAAAATATTAGTTTTTCAAGAGAGACTACATTCATATAACTTTTATTGCAGTATAGTTATACTTGTTCTATTTAGTTATTTTTGTTAATCTCTTACTGTGCCTAATTTATAAATTAAATCCCTATACCTACATGGTATGTATTTATAGGAAAAAACTTAGTATATGTTGGATTTGGTACTGTTCATGGTTTCAGGCATCCACTGGGGGTCATGGATCCTATCACTGAGATTAAGGGAGAACTACTGTAGTAAATTTCTAGTTAGCCTGGAACACAGGAAGATATGCCTTTATACCAACACGACCTATAAATAACTGACACAAAGTAAATGTACCACAAAGTAAAAGGTTTTAATTAATTATAAAAACCAAAAGCAAAAAAAATTGTTTCAAAACAGACCAACTTCTTTCATATCAACAAATATTAAGCCAGGAAATTGACATTGTTTCAATCCACAGAGCCTATTCAGAGTTCATCAGTTTTATATGAATTCCTTTGAGTGGGTTTTATATTTCTATGCAATTTTATCGCCTGTAGTTTTGTATAACCACCGCACAATTCAGATCCAGAACTGTTCCATCACCACAAGGCTCCTTTTTGCTACTCCTTTATAGCCATACACATCTTTCTCCACTTTCCCCATTCCTAACCCCTGCCATCCATTAATCTGTTTTCTGTCTCCAGAAATTTATTTCAAGAATGTTATAAAATGGAATCACATAGTATGTAACCTTTTGAAATTGGCATTTTTCACTCAGTATATTGAGATCCATCCAAGTTGTTCAATGTGTCAATAGTTCCTTTCTTTCTCTGAGTAGTATTCCGTGGTATTAATGTAGCATAGTTTAACTATTCACCTGCTGAAGAACATTTGCATTGTTTCTAGTTCTTGCTATTACCAATAAGGCTGCAATGAATATTTTGTACAGGTTTTTATGTGAACATAAGTCATTTCTCTGGGGTGTATGCCCAACAGTGCAAATGCTGGAGTATATGGTAAGTACATGTTAGTTTTATAAGAAATTGCTAGGCTTTTTTTCAGAGTAGCTATACCATTTTACATTTCCACTAGGTAGGTGTGAGTGATCCAGTTTCTCTACATTCTTGCCAGCATTTGGTGTTAATCACTATTTTCTGTTTTGACTGTTCTGATAGGTATGTAGTAATATCTCATTGTGGTTTTAATTTTTATTTCCCTAATGGCTGAGGATGTTTCATGTGGTTATTTGCCATTAATATATATCTTTTTTTAGCAAAATGTTTATTCATGACTTTTGTCCAATTTTCTAATTGGATTATTCATTTTTTTAACTGTTGAATTTTGAGAGTTCTTTATATATTATAGATAAAAGTTCTGGCCAGGTGCAGTGGTTCACGCCTGTAATCCCAGCACTTTGGGAGGCTGAGGCAGGCGGATCATGAAGTCAGGAGTTCAAGACCAGCCTGACCAACATGTGAAACCTCATCTGTATGAAAAATACAAAAATTAGCCAGGCATGGTGATGCGTGCCTGTAATCCCAGCTACTAGGGAGGCTGAGGCAGGAGAATCGCATGAACCCAGGAGGCGGAGGTTTCAGTGAGTCAAGATCGCGCCCCACTGCACTCTAGTCTGGGCGACAGAGCTAGACTCCGTCTCAGAAAAAAAAAAAAAGTTCTTTGTTGGATATATATGGTTTACAGCTTTATTTTTTCCACCTAGTCTTTAGATTGTCTTGTCTTTTCATTCTCCCAACAGGGTCTTTTGCAGAGCAAAAGTTTTTAATTTTGATTAGGTTCAAGTTATCAGTTTTTCCCTTTATTAATTGTGTTTTTCTTGTCAATTCTGAGACCACTTTACCTTGCTACAGGTTATGAAGGTTTTCTCTTATGTTTTTTTCTATACCTTAATTTTTTTTTTTTTAACATATAAGTTCATAATCCATTTTGAGTTAATCAAGGTTCAGGTCAAGGTGGTTTAATTTTTGTTTTTTGTTTTTGCCTGTGGATGTGCTCAGTCAACGTTTTTTGGAAAGGAATTACATTTTTTTTTTTTTAACTTTATAATGTGACCTTCTTTTAGTTGAAAGGTTTTTTTAAAAAAGTTTAACCATTGGAGTTTTAAGATCACAACCCTTGTTTTGTTTGCATTTGCCTGCTATACCTTTGTCTATGGTTTTATTTTCAACCTTAAAAGATACTTAGTTTTAGATGCATCCATTTACATTATAGAGTTGGGTTTTGTCTGGTGTTACAGTGTGAAGGTCTTTTTCTTTTACCTTAGTGAGTTTAGCCCACTTAATATTTGTTGATATGAAAGAAGTTGGTCTGTTTTGAAACAATTTTTTTGATTTTGGTTTTTATAATTAAAACCTTTTACTTTGTGGTACATTTACTTTGGGTCAGTTATTTATAGGTCGTGTTGGGATAAAGGCATATCTTCCTGTGTTCCAGGCTAACTAGAATTTTCCTTATGATTCAGGATTTTGTGTGTGAATTTGTTTAGCTGTTATTTTTTCCCAGCCAATGGGGCTAGGCAATTATTTCTTTCACAATACAAAACTTCCCCCCAACCCCCTTGCCATAGGAATAGAATACTCTGTAAATAGTGTACTTCTGAATAATTTCTTTTTAATTTCTGCCTTCTCTCTTTTTTTATTGGAACCAAACTGAGGAGTGTCTGCCTGTAGCTGTGCATCTTGTTCTCATTGTTACAAACATGGGTTTTAATTTAAGTTCTACACTTGGAAAAGTTTACCTTGTTACCTCTTTGTGAAATACGCAGTTTTCTTGTTTTGCTTCCACTTTTTGGAGCCCCTGTGTAATAATCTCCATTGCTTTTGAGAGTGCCTCCACATATTCTGATGGTTGAGTTTTAGTTATATCTCTGTTTTACCAGAGAAGGAGTTTGCAGTTTTATTTTTGTTCTTCTTGTTTTTTGGATTATTTTTATGAAGAGAAGGGGGAAGTGGATCTTATGCCACTATTCTCTAACTAGAGGTTAGTAATAATATCCTTAATATTGTCAATATCTTCACAAAGTATGTTGCTATATTTTAATACATTATTTTTAATTATTGGGGGAGCAAAACCTTTGTTGGAATGACTAAAACAGAGTCCTGAAGTACTTTAGTTCTTTTTCTTAATTTTATTTAAAAATATAAAAGAGCTAGGCATGATGGTTTGTGCCTGTAATCCCAGTTCTTTGGGAGGCAGAGGCAGGAGGATCACTTGAGGCCAGGAGTTCAAGACCAGTCTGGGCAACATGGTGAGATCCTGTCTCTACAAAAATAACAAAAAATACCAAAGAATTTCATTCAATTTAGCCCTAAAGAATAATAAATTCTGTGTTTTACCTTTTCAAGTCTTGAAGACTTGACATATGGAAATGTCTGTTGTTCGATAGCTTATGTTATCCAGGAGGAATTCCGATAAAAACTAGAGGAATTTATTGTCCACAGAGAGGATTTAGTGAGTTTTATTTTGAAGAGAGTAAATTTCAATTTTTGTAGTATTTACACTGACAATTATATATGCTTTTTAAAAAGTATCTACTCATTTAAGAAAATTTATACATTTCCTACAGAATTCTAGCCACTATCACTGCAATTCAATCTTTTTTCCCCCGTTTTCTTTCTCTGTATGCTTTTTTAAAGTCCTCTCTTCCAGCCTGCTACTATTTCAGTGGGTTTGCACTGGAGAAGTGATATGAGACTTTTTTATTATTGTGGGATCCTTGAAGGTTATGGGCATTATGCTTAACCTATATTCTCTTATCTCCCTTCCCTTGGTAAGGACAAAGCCTGGTGTTTTTCATACTTTTAGGTAATTGTCCAAATGCCAAATAGGAATCTGGTGCTAGTTATTTGGTGTTTTCATGTCACAAAAATAAATCATCACAATATTAAAAAAAAGTGTATTATCTATTCCTGTGTAACAGATTGCCCCAAAACTTAGTAGCTTAAAACAACAAATGTTTATTATGTCTCAGCTCTTGAGGGGCAGGAATGTTAAGAGCTGCTTAGCTGGGTAGTTCTATCTCAGGATCTTTTGTTTTTAGGTAAATTGCAGTTAAGCTGTTGGTAGAGGCCACAGTCATCTCAGGCTTAACTAAATCCATACAATCACTGTAGATAAAGTCACTGCAGATCTTTACTCCTTCTGCCGTTATCCAGTCTCCAGCTCACTGCTAGGCATTTGCAATCCCCCTGACTTTCTTCATTCTGTTCTTGTGTTCCTTTTGCTTTTTCCTTGAGGTCTTTTTCTTTTCATATGGGCTGTTTTTTGGCAAGCCTATGTTTAGTTTCCTTTTTCTTTGTATAATCGAGGAATTTATAAATCATGCCAAAGCTAATTGTCTTGCCACCACCAAAATGGGTTCTGAATTCAAATCCCAATAAGATATCTGGTGTGGTCCTACTCACTTTGGCTGATTTTTCCCTAATCCACTTCTAAATTCACACAGGCAGCTGTTAGCAGGCATCAGTTCTTTGCTGAGTGTTTACCACAGACCTTTCTTGCTCACTGCATGGACCTTTTCATAGACTTCTTTGACTGTTCTCATATCATGACAGCTGTCTTCTCACAGAGCTTGTAATCCAGGAGACAGAAAGACAAGTGAAAGAGGAGGCCCAAAATGGAAGCTGCAGTCCTTTATAACTTAATCTTGAAGTGATACACTATCACTTCTGCCATGCTGTTAGTTGCACAGACCAACACTGGTGAGAGAGGACTACACAATGGTGTGAATACCAAGAGACAGGGATCACTGGTGACTACTTGCAGGTTGACTCCCCAAAATAGCAAATGCTGTATTTCAGAGTGAAGAACTAATTTTCATACTTATATTCTGAATTTATTTCCAGTACAATCGAATTTTTTTTTACAAGAGATACAGTGTATGTTTTAAGATGATGAAGAATGTTTATATGCTTCTTTTTTTTTTTTTTGAGACAGTCTTTCTCTGCCGCCTAGGCTGGAGTGCCGTGGCATGATCTTGGCTCACTGCAACCTCTGCCTCCTGGGTTTAAGTGATTCTCCTGCCTCAGCCTCCCAAGTAGCTGGGACTACAGGCATGTGCCATCACGCCTGGCTAGTTTTTGTATGTTCAGTAGAGATGGGGTTTCACCATGTTGGCCAGGCTGGTCTCAAACTCCTGACCTCAGGAGATCCACCTGCCTTGGCCTCCCAAAGTGCTGGGATTACAGGCGTGAGCCACCGTGCCCAGCCTTATGTACTTATTTCTGCCAGGTTCTATGGAGAAGTGGTATTTTCCTATGTTTACATTGAATTTAGGAGATGACCCTGACAAGTTTGTGATGAGGATTATTCATTTAGTTTCTTTTAATTCTTTCAATTCATTTGATGTCTTACTAATGCAAGGCCTAAAGAATTATCCTTATAAAATCTTTGGAAGGAGATATTTAGCTAATTTTACTTATCAGGTATTTATTTGAAGGTAAGGTTTTTGTTTATTTTTCCCTCAGGCTTAATCTCTTAGAGTAGAGACTGTCCCTCCATTGTTAAATAATAGGGAAGGAGTGGCAACTTACATTTGTATAATGCTCTTACATTTGTAAAAACATTTTTCCTTAATGTGTGGGAATAGACAAATTAAGTTTTTGGAAGTGATGCTTACTTAGTAAGGGATTCTAATATTCTCAATCTTTTGGGGGGTGCATAGATTCCTTTCAGACTGATGAAAGCAATGGTCTTTCCAGAGAAATGCACTTATGCACACAAAGGTAATTTTGCAATTTAAGGGGATCATGAGAAGGTCTGTGGACTTTAGGTTGAGAACTCCTCCTTTGAAAGCACAGGTTCTAATCTTCTCTGGCAGAAATAAATGCTTTTTCGTTTTCTGTATATAAAGGGAAATAATGTACCTAACTCTAATTGGAAATATATGTTTTCATTTTACATGGCTTCTAATTCACTTTTTCTAATGATGTTTTTTGTTTCTGAATTTTGCTTCCCCTTTAGCATCTGGAGCATAAGAACAGTAATTATTTTCTTCTTTTCCAAGAGAACAGAAAGAAATAGTAAGTTTAATTCCAATTTTTAATAAATATTTTTTAAAATACCTATCTTAGAGTGTGCTGGTAAGACAGGTTGTAAAATATGATTTTGGAATGATAATGTGGTAAGTATTGAAGAGTTGTTTATTATAAAGCATGAGAAAGGTTATAAATGATCAAGATGGTTCTGTTTTTAATTTGTGTTATTTCCATCTTGTTCATTTAGATTTTTTTTTACACAAAACAAACTTTTTTTTTTTTGAGACAGAGTCAGGGGGATAGGAAGAACCTGTCGCCCAGGCAGGAGTGCAGTGGCATGATCTCGGCTCACTGCAACCTCCGCCTCCCAGGTCAAGTGATTCTCGTGCCTCAGCCTCCAGATAGCTGGGATTATAGGTGCGTGCCACCACTTCCAGCTAATTTTTTGTATTTTTATAGAGACAGGGTTTTGCCATGTTTCCCAGGCTGGTCTCGAACTCCTGAGCTCAGGCAATCGCCTGCCTCTGCCTCCCAAAGTGCTAGGATTACAGGCGTGAGCAATGGTGCCCGACCAAAACAAACATTTTTAAATAAAGAGAATTTATATTTGTTAAATTAATCTTTATGGAAAACTTGGTTTGTTACAGAGTCTTGTTTCATTTTTACCTCAACCCATTTTTTTCACCCCATATATTATTTTGAAGTATATCCCAAATGTATCTCTCCATTTTTATACCTAGAAAATAATTCTTAATATCATAAAATATTAAATATAAAAATATTAACTTTTCAGTTATAAGTATCATTTGCTTTTAAAAAAATTTTGTTTGTTTGACTAAGGATCCAAATAAAGTTTGTACAAATATTAATATATGACTTTCAAATTGCCCTCCTCACTCACAACCTCTCTTCTCTTCTGCTCACATTAGGTCCTATAATCTACCCCAATGACTATTTCCTTGCTGACACTCTTGACCCTTTTGCTCCTCCTTCTCATCCTCCTTATCTGTCAAAGCCTACCCTCTTTAAATACAATTATATGCCTAATCAATGACTGGCAAAACTGTATTCTGATTAAATACATTTACAGGTTTAATCTCATTGAAGCAGCTAAACTTATTAGAGGAAAATGATACAACATGCTTACCTGACCAGACTTATTTTAAATCTGTGATTGCAGATATCAAATATGTACTTAAAACTGCCTTATGGTCCTATTATAGTTCCCCAGTAAATTCACCTTTTTCTCTGTCAGCGTGATGTTTTTTACTGTATTTCTCCTCAAATCACTAATACCTGCCTCCTACCAAAAACCAACAATCAAATCTAACCAAACTAAAACCAACCAACCAACCAAATAAAAAAAATCAAAAGTCACAAAGAAACCCTACAAAATCTACCTGGTCACTCTTAACCTATAGTCTTACTTTATACAGAAAATAGATGTAAACAGATGAGAGCTGCCTATACCACCAAGTGAAGTTGTCCTTCAGTATCTGTGAGGGATTGGTCCCAATACCCCCAAGAATAAAAGTGATGTAGAATTTGGATGTAACCTACACGTCGTCCTGCATACTTTAAATCATTTGTAGATTACTTGTAATCTGTAATACAATGTAAATGCTATATAAATAGTTGCTATATTTTATTAATTTTAAATTTGTATTTTTTATTGTTGTATTGTTATTTTTAATTTTTTTCTGAATATTTTTGATCCATGGTTGATTTAATTCCATGAGTGCTGAACTAATCCATATGGTGGGCTGAATGTATGTAAAGTTAGCTCCACCTGTACTCCGTAAGGTCTCAACCTTCATGATATTTTGTAAGACTGGACTTGATCTCATCTATGGCTGACCGTCATTTATGCTCTGGATTCTAAATACTCCGGCCATCTCTAGAGCTTTACTCTTACAGTTATCTCCTGTAGTTATCATCTCTTTTGCATCATTTTCTATTTTATTATTCCTATTGGCATATAATTCTGCCTCAGTATGTCTATTTGGGGGAAAAAACCTCTCCTGACCCTACATTTCCTTTAAGCTACCACCAATTTCTCTTTCTTGTTTAAAACAAAAATTTTTTAAAAAAATTGTTTATAGTTATTCTCTCTTCTTTTCCCCCACCTATTCCTTCTCAACATAATTTGTTTAGGTTTTGTTTCCAACAATTTTTACTGCAGTGGCTCATTTCAAGGTCACTCATTATCTATGTCTTGTCAAAGCCAGTAATCAGCTCTCTTTTCTCATACAGCTTGATCTCTTAACAGCATTTGAATTAATTCAGTTATTCACTCTTTTTCTGAAAACTTTTTAAGCTTCTTTGACAACACTTCACTGGTGATTTCTTTTTAGTTTTATTTGCTTTACCTCTTCTACTAGAATTCTGCCTTTGGCTTTCTTTGATAACTTGTTTGGGTCTGTGCTGTCTGATAGAACCTTATATGATGAGAATAATTTGTATCTACTGTTCAATATGGTATCTGCTAGCCATTTGTGACTGTTGAGCACTTGAAATAAGGCTAGTGTAAATGAAGAACTGAATTTTAAATAGCTTAAATTTAAATAGCCCCATGTGGCTCCTGGCTATTATTAATACATTAGACAGTACATCTCTAGGTGATTTTATTCACTTCCACAGATTTAAATATTGCCTATTTGTTAATGATTCCCAAATCTGAGTCCTTAGTCCAGACTCTTCCCTTCAGCTATAGACTTGTATACCTAACTGTGTAATTGACATTTCCACTTAGGAGTTTAGTAGGCATCTCATAAGTAACATGGCCAAAAGAGAATTAATATTCCTCCTCCCCTTTATTCCCACTCCCTCATATCTGCTTTTCCCTTTGTTTTCTCCGTCTCAGTAAATGTTTACCCTATATGACTAATAGTTAAAACTTGTATTAGTTAGGGTTCTCCAGGAACTATTATAGGAAATATTATAAGGAATTGGCTCATGCAATTATGGAGACTGAGAAGACTCCAAGATCTGCAGTTAGCAAGCTGGAGACCCAGGAGGGCTAATGGTTTAGTTCCAATCTAAGTCTGAAGGCCTGAGAACCAAGAAAGCCAGTAAGTGTAAGTTCTAGTCTGAAAGCTAGCAGGTTCAAGACCCAGAAAGAGCTGATGTTTCAGTTTGAGTCTGAAGGCAGGAAAGGATAGATGTCCTAGCTCCAGGGAGTCAGGCATGGTGTGTTCTCACTCACTGGAGGGAGGAGCAAATTTTTTGTTCTATTCAGGCCTTCAGCTGATTGGCTGAGGGACACTTCATTAGGGAGAGCAATCTGCTTTACTCAGTGTACTGATTGAAGTGCTAATCTCACAGACACCTCACAAAACAACCTCACAAAACGATATAATCTCACAAACAACCTCACAGACACCCAGAAAAAATAATCTCACAAAACAACCTCACAGACACCCAGAATAATGTTTGACCAATTATCTGGATACCTTGTGTGACCTAATCAAGTTGACACATACAATTAACCATCACAAGACCAAAAGCCTGGGAGCTATTTTTGATTCTTCTTTCATATTCATTCACGTTACCAGCAAGTAATATAATCTTTACCTCCAAAATTATCTTGAATCTGACCAGTTCTCACTTCCTTTACTACTACAGTTCTAATTCATTATCATCTCTTGCTTGCACAATTGCTTGTTCACTAGTCTGTTTTTAAGGTATAAATCAGATCTTGTGTGTCTTTTGCTTAAAATTGTCTAATAGCTTCCCATTGCAACCAGAATGAAATCTGAATTCATATCCTCACTTTCTAGCTTGTTCCTATTTCTTCAACCTCATCTTTCACTCTCCTTTGTTCACTTCTGCTCCAGCCACACTGGCCATCTTTTTGTACTACAAACAAGTTCCCTGAACCTTACAGTTTCTTTTTTTTTTTTTTTTTTTTTTTTTTGAGATGGAGTCTCACTCTGTTGCCCAGGCTGGAGTGCAGTGGCACGATCTCAGGTCATTGCAACCTCCGTCTACTGGATTAAAGCAATTCTCCTGCCTCAGTCTCCCAAGTAGCTGGGATTACAGGCACCCGCCACCACGCCCAGCTAATTTTTTTGTATTTTTAGTAGAGACAGGGTTTCACCATTTTGGCTGAGCTGGTCTTGAACTCCTGGCCTCAAGTGATCCACCTGCCTCAGCCTCCCAAAGTGCTGGGATTACAGGCATGAGCCACTGCGCCCAGCTGAACCTTACAGTTTCTTAATTTATAAAATGGGAACAGAAAGAATGAGTAAGACCTAGTATTTGATAGCACAATAGGGTGACTGTAGTCAATAATAACTGTACATTTTAAAATAAAGAGTATAATTGGATTGTTTACAATTCAATGGATAAATGCTTGAGGGGAAGGATACCACATTCTTCATGATGTGCTTATTTCACATTGTATGCCTATGTCGAAACATCTCATGCATCCCATAAATATATAGGGCCACTATGTACCCACAAAAAAATAAAATGAAAACAGGAATATTTGTTTTGGTAGGACTGTTAAAAGTAGTAAATGTTACTATATATGAAAGCATATAAAAATTGCAAAGTGTTATACAAATGTGAGCTGATGGCACTGATTCTTCTTTTCCAATTCTTATTTTATTTTTCTTGCTTAAATGGGTTAGGACTCAGTACAGTATTCACTTGAAGTGGGAATAGCAGGTATCCTTGTCTAGTTCCTGATTTTAATGGAAAAACTTTTAATATTTTACCATTAAGTATGATGTTTGCTGTAGTTTTAAAAAATGTTAATGCTTTTTATCAGAGTAAGGAAATTTAAGCTTCTGATACTGTTTTTGGTGATATTTAGTAATATAGCAGATGGTGGAAGAATAGGAAGAAGTTGAAAGCAAATATGCTTTCTGACTTCAAGAAATAGCAAGATAGTAAAAAAATATAAGAAACCTTTTTCAAGAGTTCTTTGGAACACTTCTTTAAGGAAATCAAATGTATGAATATTTTTAACTTATGTAATAAATAGGCAGATCTGGACGTGGTTATGAAAGGGATTTTTTTTGCTTTAAAATACATTTCAGAGGTTCCTTTTGTTTTTAATTGTACTAATTCATTTGAATAGGTAGTACATGTATGTTTAAAATCGACTTTGTAAAAGATTGTCTTGCAGTCACATAGTATTTTTTTAAGCCTGAAGCTATTGGTCCAGTCCTTGTTTTTTATTCTCGATGATTTTTAGTTGTTTTGTTTTACAAGTTGGACCCTGTATAAATTAAAGCAGGGATTGTTGGCTGCAGCCTGGAAGCCAAGTCCTGCCCACTGCTTTGTACAGCTCATGATTGGCTTTTATATTTTTAAATTATTGCAATATTATAATGAATAATATTTTGACATGTAAAATTTATATGAAATTCAAATTTCAGTTTTTATTGGAACACAGTCATGCTGTCTGTAGCTGCATTCATCCTACAATAGCAGAATTGAGTAGCTGTGACAGACTGTGTGGTGCTCTCATCACTTCAGGCACTTGTAGGACTAATCATTTCATCATTTCACACTGTTGTACGACTGATGCAGTTATAACTTTACAGCATTTTTTAAGTGCCATGTGTATTGCTGTACTGTGACAATTTTATTTTATTTTTATTACCCATGCATACCCATCATGTAAAAACCAGAAAAGAAAAGTGGACTTTGAGTGTTGCACTTTTAGTACATAATGGAATGTGGACTATTTTATTATCAAAATGCAAAGCATTGTATTTTTTATGCAATGACGTTATAGCTGTGCTAAAAGTGTACAATATGTATTTGACATTACCATACTAACTACTCATCATCATATTCCCAACTCACAGAAGGCAATGGTCATAAAAATTAGAAAATTTAAAATGGAATATATTATTGCAGAATTGCTCCATAAAACTAAAAGGGAAAATGGGGCTTCAGCCAAAGAAAGTTTCTGAGTGGCTTGTTTGTGAAGAAAGGAAAGCCATTTACCAATGATGAGTTAATTAAATTGTGTTTGATTGCTGCAGCAGAAGAAATGTATTCAGGGAAAATACACTTAAGACTAGTAATATTTCAGCAAGAACAGTTGCCTGAAGAATTGAGAAAATTCAGAAAAACAAACATGAGTAGTCAATTAAAGAACAAGGCAAATGATTTCAAGTGATCTTTCTTGGCTGTTGTTGAGTTGACAGATGCTATCAATACTGCTCAATTGTAGTTTGAGTTGTCCATGCTGAGCTTGAAGTGACTGAAGAATTAGTCTCTATAAAAAGTCTTTGCAGAACAACTTTAGGTGAGAATATTTTCAATGAAGTTTAGAAAACAGCAATTTACTACAGCCTGAAGTGGAATCTGCTAAGATGTACTGTAACTACTGGTGGTAAAAATATGTAACAGAAAAAGACTTAGTTGTACAAATTGTACAAAACTTTTGAAACTGTAAGGTGTTTACATTCTATGGTTATTCATTGTATTATTCAACAACAGGTACTTTGCAGAACATACTTGAATTTGTCATTGTGTAGGGCCAAAGGGAACTTCATTGCTCTCATGGACTTCACCATTGTCAGTTATATGAATTTTAATCATGAATAGAAGCTATCTTGACTTGTCTGACAGCAGTTTGATGGCTTAGCAGTGGCAAAGTTTTATTGTCATATTTTGAGCTCAAAACCTAGATTGAAATACTTCCAAGTGAGAAGGACCATCTTCAGCCACTGTGTTTGAATACTGACTGGCTTTGGAAATTAGCTTTTGCTACAGCCTTGATAATGGTTCTTAATTAATCCAACCTAAGATTGCAAGGCAAAACAATGTATATATGCAAAACCTATAATGTGGTAAAGTCATTTAGAAAACAACATTGCAATAACAAGTAATTTTTTAAAAAGTGCTATAAAAATGGAAACAAGAAGCAGGATTGCCATTCCCACACAAATTTGTAGCAGATGCGTTGTCCGAGGTGAAATTATAGTTCCAGTAGAATTTTTCAGACCTCAAGGCAAGTGCAAAGGAAATTTCCATGTTTCTAAATCCATTTCACTGTATAATTGAAGAGCTTCAGTCTTTGATTTGATGTGATTAACTTCCAATGTAATAATACTCTAAAAGGCAAATGCCAAGAGAAGAATCTAATAGAATTTTATAAATGCCTTTCAAACTAGTGAATATGCTCAATTAAAATCATATGCTTGTGGATTGATATCAGTATTTGGCAGTAACTACCTGTGTGAAAAGACATTAAAAAATCAAAATGTAAAATCTCATTACAGATCAGCATTAATGGATTATCATTTGCAATCAGTTTCAATGATAGAAAACACTTAGCTTTGAACCTCAGTTAAGTGAAATGTTATCCACCCCTGAAAGTATTCCATTCTTTTCACTGGTAGACTTATATTACAAAAAATTGAACTCAATTATTATATAGGTTGAACATCCCAAATCTGAAAATTCAAAATCTGAAATGCTCCTAAATCCAAAATTTTTTGAATGCCAACATGATACTCAAAGGAAATGGTCCTTGGAGCATTTTGGATTTTGGATTTTTGGATTTGAGATGCTCAGCTGGGGTGTATTCTGCAGATATTACAAAATTAAAAAGAAATTGAAATCTGAAACACTTCTAGCACCAAGCATTTCAGATAAGAGATACTCAACCCGTATTTGAATTTAGTCTATAAAGTTTGTGGAAATTTTGTATTTCTTTTGTATTTCTTAGGCTGGGCGCAGTGGCTCATGCCTGTAATCTAGCACTTTGGGAGGCCAAGGCAGGTGGATCACCTGAGGTCAGGAGTTCGAGACCATCCTGGCCAACATGGAGAAACCCTGTCTGTACTAAAAATACAAAAATTAGCTTGGTGTGGTGGTACACACCTGTAATTCCAGCTTGGGAGGCTGAGGCATGAGAATTGCTTGAACTCTGGAGGCAGGGGCTGCAGTGAGCCGAGATCATGCCACTGTACTCCAGCCTGGGTGACAGCAATACCCTGTCTCAAAAAACAAAAAAATACAGACTTGATTTTGCTTTTTTGGCCCATAAAGCCCAAAATACTTACTTTTTCCTTTACAGAATAAGTTTGCTAACCCTTGGATTAAAGTACAGATGTTTGGCTTGGTCTTATGTAACAAAAAAATTACTATTCTCTTTGAAGATGTTAGCAGATTTCCTCTGCTTTTAGTAATAAGTTAGCTATCACATTAAAGACTGCTTAATCTATTTGGAAAAAAATTTTTATAGTAAAATCGTCTTTTTATATGTTTGTGTTTCCTTGAATTTTTACATAAATGATGTACTTTGAGTTGGGTATTCAGGTATTTGTTACCTAGAATTTCAGTGAAGAAGTAATAATTTTATTTATAAATTTAATTAATTATTAAGAACAATTATTTACATTTCATTTGATAATATTCAAGCCATAAGTTCTTCTTTCCATATGGAATAGTGTTTCAATCTGTATTAGTTAAATATTTCTAGAGGAAAACTAGAAACTTAAATAAATTGGTAAATTTTTTTAACATTATAACATTTGACATTCATAAAAGATATCCTCTGCGGTGATTCTTTCTGTTCCACCGTGCCAACCTATATAAGCGGGCAAATCTTAGAAATGTTTAATTTTGAAAAGTTATTAGTATTTTTTTCCATGTCCCTTCTCAGATGCAATAAGGTAGATTTTCTAGGTTTTTTAAAAAGTCGTGCTTAATATCTTCAGGCTTGACTAAGTAAAACATGTACTTATTTCCTTATAAACAAAGAGAACATTTTTATTACCAGTGTATAAAAAGAGATTTGATACTAATTTTGTAAATTAATGTGGGTGAGGTGTTGAAAGGAAAAAGAAATAGTAGAAAGTAATGTTTCTGAACACACTAAAAAATATTTGTATATATTTCAATTTAGAAAGGTGCTTTATACTATGTAAAGTCAATTTTTCCCCTAAACAGCCTGTAATATATAATACAGGCAAAAATATGAACTACATGTGGGTGAAGATTGAGATAATTTTTGTCTCTACACATCAGTTAAATTTTGAGAAATCCTAAAATGAGAAAGTTTTCTTGTGTTTGCTACCGTGTGTCATTTGGCATGATTTTTTTCTTATATCTAAATATCTTAATCTTTGATTTAGCTTTGATTTAAATCTTGTTTTCTAGATGAAGCATTGGATGATTTAAAATCCCAGAGGAAAAAAATAGTAAGTTAACTTTTATTTAAAATTAATTTATATTAAACTAATAAGAACTGAATAATTAATGTTTATGTGTTGGAAGTTAATAACTCTCCAAGGAAGAAATATGCTTTTAGGTAGTATTTTAATGATGAAGTGAAATTGTGAATATTTTTGCTAGTTAATAATATGCTTTTAGATAGCATTTTAATGATGAAGTGAAATTGTGAATATTTTTGCTAGTTAATAATGATTGACAGGAAAAAGTAGTTTAGAAGGACTTTTGAGATTCTGAGAATCTATATCAGTTGGAAGCTGAGAAGTAAGTAAATGAGTCATATTGGAGGCCTAAATGAGGCAGAGAGGGTAAAAAGGTGGGTACCAGATTGTTTATTAGAGCTAAATAAAAAAGGACAAAATATCTCCACATGTCAGTTCTCAGGTTTTCTTGACACCAAGAAAGAGAGGGAATCAAGAAAATCGGTTGTAAGAGAGAAATTCAACATGAAAATACTGAAGAAGAGATGGGAGAGAGAGAGATAATTGTTTTCTTCAGAGTTTTCCACTTTCTATCAATAACTCTGATCACATGGATATCTATTGTGGGGCTGGTTGATGCATCCCTTCAGATGTGTTGGAAAGAGGACCAAGAGTAAGACAGAAGGCGCTCTAGATATTGATATATAGTAGTCTGTAATAAGTAATTCAAGTTGGTGTTTGACATAGAGCTACTAATTTTTTAATGATTATTTTTGAAGTGTGAAAATGATAACTGCTGATAGTATTATGTTGTATAGAAATGTATTTAATAAAATTTAATCAGGTGCAAATGATCAATTCAATATATTATAGTCTAGTATGTAACAAGTAATAAGAAACCAATATTGTGAAGGTTAAGACTAGCGTTAAAAATTATTCTGTGAATTGATGATAATAGATACTGGTTTTAAGGGCTTTAAGTACCTGAAAAGTAAGAGAACTTTAATTTTGAAAGGATTCCTTAGCTTTATTTGTTTGCTCCTTATTAGGTGTCCTATGAGGTATTTATCAAAATTGCATTGGCAATTTTGGTGGTCCTAAATTGCCAAACACAGAAATATCTTATTATTATGTTTCTGCTATTCTGCACATTATGAAACAGCCAGAAATTCAAAGTGAGGAAATACTGATGGTGTCAGTGATTTAGAAGTTGTGATATGATTGGTTTGACTTGCTGATGAGATAAAAAGAAGAGCTGGTACTGGTGATCAGAGACAAGTCCTGCTTATACCAAAATGGAGAAATATTAGTTAAAGTAGAAAAGATAAAGAGGAAGACAAAGGAAAGCAGAAAAGAAAAAAGTCCTAAGTGATGAGAAGCAGCCCAATGTCACTGGCATCATATGGCCAGAAAACAGGATCTTGAAGAACATATGATTTGGGAAAATCTCTCAATAGAGTAACAGAGCTGACTTGGAAAATTGTGTGAAAGGATACGTCAAGCTATTTACTACTTTTTAAATAGCCTTTAAAGGAATCGCAACATAAAAGATGTTTCATTTTAAGTCTGACAACAGTTTGAAAAGTTCAGAGTTCAATAGCTCTGCCTGTTTAAATGGTTCATTAGGCCTCAGTATTAATAATTCAATATGGCATTTCTCTTGCAGTTGACTAAAGAAAAATAAGTTGGCTCTAATTCACTTTATTAATTAAACACAATTTGCATTTACTTGATTATTGTTGGTTATAATACTGTTTGCTACTCGAACTAGTTTGTGGTCTTGACTGTTCAAGCCTTTAACAGAGCTGCTTTGAGTAGTTTTACACTTTGGTTTTTTTTTTTTTGAGACGGAATTTTGCTCTTGTTGCCCAGGCAGGAGTGCAGTGGTGCAATCTCGGCTCACTGCGACCTCTGCCTTCCAGGTTCAAGTGATTCTCCTGCCTCAGCCTCCCAAGTAGCTGGGATTACAGGCATGCACCACCACACCTGTCTAATTTTGTATTTTTAGTAGAGACGGGGGCTTCGCTATGTTGGCCAGGCTGGTCACTACTTGATATTTTATTAAAAGTGGTTTCCTTGGGGATGCATCCCTTTAATCTGAATAGATTTGTAATGTAATTTGAAATTTGTAAAATTGTAATTTGTAATGACAGATATGAATTATGAATTGATTAAAAAGTTAAATTAGGACAGAGCATCTTAACAATATTTTAAGAGCTTAATGTAAGTATTATTTATAAAGTTAGGAAGTAATCTTTAGTTATCTAAAAAATTCCCAAGTCTAGATCTGTGTGCATTTTATCACTCACGTATTTTGTGGCCCTTTAACAAAACTTGAGTTTTTAATAATCACTGAGTAATCTGTGCAAGCAGATAATCCCTCTGCATCCGTGAGCATTCCTTCAAAACAGTTCAAAAATCAAGCTCTATCAAAATACATGAGTAAAGGTTACCTCTTTAAATGGCTTCATGAAAATTTTGTGCTTTTTTCAGAATAGTAGTCCTATGTGGTAATTTCTAGCATTCCTTGGGAAATCTGTTTTTCTGAATCCTGAGAAAAATCACTTGAGAAATTGGGAACCTGAGGAAAAGTGTTATAGTTCCCTGAGAATTAAAGCTTAACAATCAACTACAGATGTTACTAGTTCAAAGGAATTCACTAATGTCAGCTGAAGGCAAGAGCAAGAAATTCTGACATGCTGAGTTACAGGTTAATGTTGACATTTCTGGGAACAGTACAGAATCATAGAGAAGTGGTACAATCTAATCAGTTTTGTGGGCATTTATGGCACTCTCTTATTAATGGTGAGTCATTCTTGCAAATAAAAATGTTTATATACCTACTATAATTTATATAAATGTATAAAGTATTTTATACATTTTTATACTTTGTACAAAATCCTGTGCATGATATTCCATGAAATAAGTTTTGGAAGCAAAAGAAGTCCTTAAATTGGCAATTTTAGCTTTTATTCTCTATAGAGTTCTTAACCTTATAGCGGCTTAAAATGTTACATTTTTGTATTACCCAGTAATATTTTCTGGCTTTTCCCAGTGTTTGAATATTCACCTTAGGCTACACAATAACAGAAGAAACGCAAAGAATAAAGATGTGACTATTATTGAGGAATACTCTTATATGAAAGAAAATGATATAACATCTGAATTAGTAAAAACATCATCAATTTCAACAGCAAACCCCAAATCAGGGATACCAGACAGTATTTTCAGCATGATAAAAGGATGAGTTTATATGGTATAACATGCTCCCTAATACTCTGAATTGCAAAGTTAATGCAAAATGAATGAAATGAAAGAAAGTTTTCTCACATCTGGAATACTTTTCATGAGTAAATATTGGTTAGGGAAATTAGTGCTTCGTGTGTTTTAAAATTCTGTTTCAAGAATGATGATTTTAGTATTAAATATTTGTAGAATTGTCTTTCAAAACTTAAAAAGTTTTTTCTCACATTTATTTTGTGCTAGTGTGCCCTTTTAATGTTTTCTATGATGTAATGGCTGTATCAAGTAGAAATAATTTTTACATGTTATAGAAATATACAGTCTCATCACAATGTTGACTCTTAATAGAATCATGTATTTATTATTCTATCTTTTAAAATAAAAAAGCCTCTAAAACCTTTAGTACAACCGTATTACAGAAAAATGATTCATTCTTTAACGATAGCTGATGAGCTCAAAAATAAAAAATTGCAAAAAAATGTTATAATGTTTTAAAGTTTACGAATTTGTTTTGAGCTGCATTCAAAGCTGTCTTGGGCCACATGTGGCTGGTGGCTAAGGGTTGGACAAGCTTGATTTAGAGAATTCTCAAGAATTCTAGTTTCTTGTTCCTGAATCTTGAGGTTAATATGTTGAGTTTTTGGAAATAGTTTGTTTCAGGCCCATTCTGAGTAATTGAGGTGTCACTGAAAATTATGTTAATATTTTAGGCACTGTTGTGGACTCTTTCTCCTACATTATATATTTTTAAATTGCACAGTAGTGCTATGAAGAAAGTATTAAAATATCTATGCAGAGGAGAAACTGAGGCTGACAAACATGCTAACAGTCTTCCTAAGAATGGAAATGTGCATTGAACCCAGATCTTTTCTCACTTTGAAGTTTCAAGTTCATGTTCTTTCCACTGAACAGTGCATTTAAAACATATTATTACTTAAATGTTGTATGGGTGTGTGTTAAATAAGCTATTATATGAAAATATTTTGTTAGAAGTAAATGCAAAAAATGGGAAATAGATTTGTATCTTTTAGTACTTAAAAACTGATTTTATTTAAGATAAATAAAAACATAGTTACACTTGAATACTTGCTGAATAATCTACCAGGAATGCAATCATTCGATAAAGTAGCATTTTGGTTTGGAGTTTTGTGTGTTGTTTTAAAGATCACAGTTTAATCTTTTTAAACCTAGTAGTAGTTTTAGTCTAGAGTTACCTGTCCAAATGAGTATGACTGTTTACATTTACATTATTTAAAATGAAATAAAACTACAGCTGGGCACGGTGGCTCACACCTGTGATCCCAGCACTTTGGGAGGCTGAGGTAGGTGGATCACTTGAGGCCAAGAGTTCGAGACCAGCCTGGCCAACATGGCGAAACCTCGTCTCTACTAAAAATACAAAAATTAGCTGGGTGTGGTGACACGCATCTGTAATCCTAGCTACTTGGGAGCCTGAGGCAGAGAATCGCTTGAACCCGGGAGGTGGAGGCTGCAGTGAGCCGAAACCACTCACTCCAGCCTGGGTGACAGAGTGAGACTCCATCTAAACCAAAACAAAACAAAAGTACAAATTCAGTTCCCCAGTTGCACAAGCAACATTTTAAGTGCTCATTTATCACATAGGGTTTAGTGGCTACTATTATGCTGACATAGACCATTTTCATCGTTACATAAAGTTTTACTGCACAACACTGCTAAAACATCAAAAGTCTAATGTGTAGAGATCAGGGATTTGTTTCTTTGATATTCCATGTAGTTTGTTGATTTGGGGATGTATTTTATTATGCCCTCTTTCTACCTCTGTTCCTAGTTTTTTGTGTTTTTTTTTCTAACTCTAAAGTGATAGTATAAACATCTCCTTTACATCAGAGAAGTCAACTTGCTTATTTTGAGAATTTATCATAATTTTGAAATAGGAAAATATTTTAGTTTCATTAAACCAAGGCAAAGCTAATAAATCATTCATCTAAGTACCTACCTCTTAAATGTTGAATTGAGTGTTTAATGAGGAATCTGTTAACTGCTATTGTGGCAGCATATTTTTAACTCAGTAAATGTGCTTTGGGTTGCATTTTAAAATAAATGTCCTTTGGAATGAATATGACATTTAATGAATCTAAGTGGTCATCAGTGGTCACTGAGTAAGAAAAGGTTCTTTTCCAATTTTTGCAAAAGCATTTTATCCTACACATTAGGTAATTTGTCATTACTATGGCTGTCTTGTACTAAAGTTCAACTTTTTCTGATGTTGAACTAGCTGTAACTGCTAGTGATACTTTACTAGCGATTATATTTTAAGTTAAACCCATGTATTAAGTTATAAAGTGACTTGAGTGCATGGTAAATAAAACGCTACAATAATGAAGTGATTTAATTATAGTCCCTAGTGTGAACATAGAACTCAGTAAAATTTTTACTTAAATTCTGTGCTCAGTTTTTTCCTCTAAAGTTGTTTGAGTCTAAGTAAAAAAGAGGTGAGGGTTATCTTTTAAAGTCATTTGAGCAAATTCCATGGCTGTTCTCCCAGTTAGTGAGTTTTCACTGCATTTGCAGCAAGCTAATTGCTTCTGCTAATAAATAATCTAAAATCGATGCTGACAGCAGTTAATTGGCACAGAGATTTTATTTTGTAAAGCTCTTGGCTAACGACCTTCTTTAAATTAATAGCATTAAGTGCTATGAGGAAATAAATCTGAGGAATTGCCTGTCATTTGCTTGTCATGTCTAATAACTTCCAATAATGATGGCTGATAGATTTTTGCACGTTCCATTATTGAAGTTGGTGCATGTAATTATTCTCCTCATTATATGTAAACAATTAGCAATATTTGGTATTTCCTTGCAGTAAAGCTGTTAAGTACAAGTAACACATTAGAGGTTAGAAGCCATTTTAAAATCTGGATTTTAATTATTCGAATGTAGGAAGTCTTTCATTCTATTTGGATATATTAAGGGTATTTAAACCATTTTGAATAGGACTTATACAAATAAGTAGTGTGTGTTTTGAAATGTGACAATTTATGGAAATTTTTGTTTGTAGCTTGAAGAAGTAATGGAAAAAGAAACTTACAAGACGGCTAAATTAATTCTTGAAAGGTTTGATCCGGACTCAAAGAAAGCAAAGGTAAGACTGTGATATCACTACTATTTTATTATAAGTTACAGATTGTAATAGGTCACTGTAATAACATTATTATAATTGACAGGAGTGTGAGCCGCCATCTGCTGGAGGAGCTGTAACTGCAAGACCTGGACAAGGTAAATAACTTTGTAGAAACTGCTGCTGCTGTTGGAAAGATCCATATTTACCCAAGTGAGTTCAAAAGTGTGTTGGAGGTGTGCAAAAACTTATGTAGAATGCTTTTGTGTAAATTTATATTTGGTAATTTGGGATATGACTTAGGGTGGATGGCAATAATTTTATTTCATTTTGATTTTATGGGAATATGTTAAGTTAGGATATCAAATATGTGTTGAGATTAAATATATCATTGGTTTTAATCTTTTAAAATTTAAGTAATTTCATCAATATTTTGTAAATATTTCCCACTTTCAAATAATAGTCTCTTGGAATATCTGTTATTATGAAAATCCTTACATTTTTATGTTTTATTTTTGAAAAATGTTATGATTTCTGCAAAATTTTGTTTTTTCTAAAATAACACTTTAGAATAAAATAATTTAGAAATAAGAAAAATGAAAATTGAATTATTGCTATATAATGTTAACTATTTTTGAGGTTGTATTACCATATTATTAATGAAGTCATTACTATTACATCATTAAATGTTATATAAAATTTTAACAGTCATTATATTAAGTGGTTGCATAAAATATTCTCAAGACCGGCATGGGAAAAGATATTCTGAGTTTGCAATGGCTTTTGTCTTTGGTCTTTTCTTTAATAATATAGTTTGTAAGGGTTTTGTTGCAATATAGAATATGTTACTTTTAAAAATTTAACTTCAATTTTTGCAACCCCCCAGAATTATAACCTGCTTTGTAAAGGTAGGACGACATTTAGACCTTTGAAAGGAAATCTTTTTATAAGTATTCACAAAGATCGTGGATATTAAATAAGTCATAATAGGTTTAGGTTTTCCAATTGGCAGGGCTATATGGGAAGAATTCCTTCTACCTCCACATTTTCCATAATTAGGATTTTGGTTCATAGAAATGTTAACCTATTTTTTTTTTATTTTGAAGCCTTCACTTTTGCAAAAAGTAAAAGTTCACATATGATTAAAATGAATTAGGCATATATACTTGCAATGAAACTCCTACTTTCATAACCAGTTTAAATTTTTCTACGATGTATATACTTTCTAGTAAATACAAAAACATTTTTTGGCCTATAAAGCAGATTTCTATAATTTCTAAAGCATTTTGTATAACTGGTACTAATTTTTCAAGAATATCTATGTCTGTCTGTCTATCTATCTATCCATCTATCTATCTATCAATCAAGAGACAAAGTCTGGCTCTGTCCCCCAGGCTGGAGTGCAGTGGCACAATCTCAGTTCACTGCAACCTTGGCTTCCCCGGTTCAAGTGGTCCTCCCGCCTCAGCCTCCCAAGTAGCTGGGATTACAAGCATGTGTCACCACACCTAGCTAATGTTTGTATTTTTAGTAGAGATGGGGTTTCACCATGTTGGCTCAGCTGGTCTTGAACTTCTGACCTCAAGTGATCTGCCCACCTCGGCCTCCCAAAGTGTTGGGATTACAGGCCTGAGCCACCATGCTCAGCCAAGAATATTTTTTAGTTAAACTCTTAGAAGCAGAGAGTAGAAATATTATTTCTAGGGGTGGAGAGCAGGGATGGGAGAAATGGGGAAATGTTAGTCAAAGGATACAAAATTTCAATTATTTAGGTGAATAACTTCAGGAGATTTAAGTACAGCATGGTGACAATACTAATACTGTGTTGTATACTTGAAATTTGCTAAGAAAGTAGATCTTGTGTTCTCAACACACACACACACACGCACAGACACACACATAAAGGTAACTGAGTTTTTGGATTTGTTAATTAGCTTGACTATAGTAATCTTTTCCCAATGTATAAAATACTTTAAAAATGACCTTAGTGGATGTATTTTTAAAATGTGATATTTTGTAGAAAGCTGTTGCTATTAGTTTTTACTAATGTATGTTCTGTCTTATTAAAGAACAAAACTATGATCCCCTTTACTAACATTCTTAAGTATTTATTGATATTTAGGCAACATAATTATTTTAAAAATCTAAATTTATCTTTTCTTAGTAACGTTTGAAACCCAAATAATTTTTTTCCTTTTGATGTCTTATTGAAATTATAGAAAAATGATTGCTGATCTCTCTAGCAATCATTTTTCTATAATGCATGCTTTGGATTCCTGTGACATTGCTTTTGGATATTCTTTTAGGAAGAATTAACATTTAGCTATAATATTGAATAACTGTTATGTGCAGACAATATGGGAATAAAGAAATAAATGTAACATGGTTTTTGACCTTAAGCTTATGACCTAATTTTTTTATTTTAAAAAATACTTCTTCTGGTGTACATTATTGTAGTGTTCTTTGTTCTTCCAAGTATGTAGTAATTAATTGCTGTTTGGAATTTTTTCTTAACTTTAAAAAAGTTCTAAATTATATCCCAGCTTTATTCTACTTTTTGAGAATTATACTTCAGTTTTGTGTTTAATTTACTCATGTTGAATATCTCTTAGTTCCTATCATTTCTATAGGTGACTTAGTCATTAACTTTGTTGAATTTCCATCTTTCCGTGAATTTGAAGTCAGGTCTTTATTTTTTTGCTGAACCACTGTTCTCTGTTTTACTTTCTTATTGTTTTTAGAATTTAGCGTGTTTCTAAACTTAAACAATAGAAAGTGGAAAACAAATACTAAAAGATATATGTATGTACCTATGTGCCCTTGAAAAGATCTTTCCAAAATGAATCTGATTGTGATATCCTTATCTTAGTAACTCTCCTGCATGATTGCTGAACCAGAACTTTCATTCATGTGTACTAGGCATCTTTCTTTTTATTTTTTGTTATTAAGTTGTTCATGATGAATATTACTGATTATACATTTTGGGGATATCTTTGATTTGCTGAGGTTTAACACTGAAAGGAGTATCATGTTTACCAGACAATTACCCTCAACTAACCTAGTCCCTACACTCTCACCCCTTAATAGACTTTATTTTTAAGAATAATTTTAGATGTATACAAAAATAGCAAAGATAATATAAACACTCCCACCTACTCCTGTGCTGAGTTTCTCTTATATTAACATGTGGTACATTTGTTACACTTTGATACTTTATTGTTAACTAAAGTCCATAGTTTATTCATATTTCCTTAGTTTTTATCTGATGTCTTTTTATTTCTAGGATCCCATCCAGATACAACATTACATTCTGTTGTCTTGTCTTCTTAGGCTTCTTTTGGCTCTGACGGTTTCTCAGACTTTCCTTGTTTTTGATGACTTTGACAGTTTTGCCCCAGCTCTTTTCTATAAGGAATTTTTATCTATGGGTGCTTAATCTTAGAAAATCAGGGCCATCACTTGATATGAAGGAATAACCAAACATAAAAGTAAACATATGTATATATACACATTAAATGGAATTATTTTCTGCTTAGATGCTTAGTATTCTAGTTCTGTAGAAATTATAGACTGGGAGATGGAAAGACTTAATGTCTTTAGTATATTAAAATGTAATAGTTTGGATGTAAGTGAAAAATAGAATTTGTCACAGTGTAAATTCCTGAATAATTTCTATAGATTTCTAAAGAAATCTAGATATTTGGAGCTGGTGAAAATTAAACTTGTCTTTAAGGTTTTAATTGGTATACAGAACTAAATTTCATTTTTATGCAGTACTGTCTGATTTATTCTTTTTTTTTTTTCAATAAATGTTTACTGAGTGCTATCTGCCAGGTACATTTTAGGCCCTGGTGATACAGCAGTGAACAAAACAGGTAAAAACGTTTCTCTCCCTTTGTGGGGAGTGAGGAGATAGATAGACAGTAAATTACTGTTAGGAGAAAATAAAGAAAGGATGGTGAATAGGGAGTACCTTGAGTGAGGGCAGGTTGAAATTTAAAACAGGATCGTCAGGGAACACCTCATTGATAAGGTGACATTTGATGAAAGAAATGAGAGTATGAGCCATTTAGATACCTGAGGGAAGCACATTCCAGATAGAGGAATCAGTAAGTGCAAAGACCCTGAGTGAAGAGCATGTCTGTAGAACAGCAGGGAGGCCTGTATGACTGGACTAGACTGAGCAAGGGGGAGAGTAGGAAGAGTGGCAGTGAGAAAAGTAACAAGGGAGCATCTCATGTAGGTCCTTTGTAGAATGTGGACCATTGCAAAAACTTCAGTTCTCAATTAGGTTTTTTTTTTTCTAAGAAATTTTGTTTTGTTTTGAGCAGAGTATTGACATGGTCTCAATGATGTCTTAAAAGGAAGTCTACTGTATTGAGAAGAGGCTGCAGAGGGAGCAAAAGTGAAAGCAGGAAGATTAATTAGGACGCTACTGCAGTAATGTAGGAAAGTATTTGATGATGGCTTAGACCAGGGATATCCAATCCCTAGGCTACACTGGAAGAATTGTCTTGAGCTACATATAAAATACACTAACACTAATGATAGCTGATGCTAAAAAAAAAAAAAAAATCTCATTATGTTTTAAGAAAATTTACAAATTTGTGTTTGGTTACATGCAAAGCCATCCTGGGCCACAAGCAGCTTGTGGGCCATGGGTTGGACAAGCTTGGTTTAGACCTTGGTTAGTAATATTGGAGGTGGTTTTTAAAAATAATTAACTAGGCCAGGCATGGTGGCTCACACCTGTAATCCCAGCACTTTGGGAGCGGGCGGATGACTTGAGGTCAAGAGTTCAAGACCAGCCTGGCCAACATGGTGAAACCCCGTCTCTACTAAAAATACAAAAATTAGCCAAGTGTGGTGGTGGGTACCTGTAATCCCGCTACTCGGGAAGCTGAGGCAGGAGAATCACTTGAACCCGGGAGGTGGAGTTTGCAGTGAACTGAGATTGTGCCATTGCACTCCATCCTGGGCAACAGAGCAAGACTGTGTCTCAAAAACAAACAAACTAATTTTTTATATTTTTTAAAACTGAATTTCCTCTTTCTCTTCACCCCAGCTTAAGGTGGTTTATGAAATAGTCAGATTCTGTATATATTTTTAAAATAGAGCCCAAAAGATTTATTGATGCATTGGTTATGGAGTCAAAGAAGGGGAGGAGTCAAGGATGACCTTAAAGATTTTGGCCTGAGTAACTGGAAAGATGGATTTGCTATTTACTGAGATGGTGGAAAGTGCCTTTTTGGAGGGGGTCTGAGATGGAGTGGTGAAGAACAGGGTTGATTTTGGACATGTTATGTTTGAGATACCTATTAGACATCCAACTAGAGATTTCAAGAAAGCAATCGAATACGTGTCTGGCAAACAGTAATTACCTGGGCTGGAGATACAAGTTTGGGTGTCATTAGTATGTGGATAGCATTAAAACAGACTGGATGAGGCTACCAAGGAAGTTACTACAGAGGAAGAAGATGAGAGGACCAAGGGTCATGCTTTAGCATACTCTTGCATTAAGATGTTAGGATAAGGAAGAAGAACCAGGAACAGAGACTGAGAAGAAGTGGCCAGTGACATGGGTAGCCCAGGAGAGTATGGAGCCTGGACACTAAGTGAAGAGAGTGTTTCAAGGTAGTGATCATCTGTGACAAATACTGCTGCCGAGTAAGTTGAGGGTTGAGAATTGACCACTGATTATAGCAATAAGGAGGCCCTTGGTGACCTTGAAAAGAACAGTTTTAGTGAAAGGATGGGAGCAAAAGCCTGGTTAGAAAGGATGGGAGTAGAATAGTTACATACAATGAGAAGAGACAACTCTTGAGTAAAAGGGAGTAGAGAAATGGGTAATTGGAGGGGCAAGCATTTCTTGAGTGCAGGCGAGCTTACTGTATGAGAGAAAAGATAGCATGTTTGTGTGTTACTGCAAATCGCCCAGAAGACGTGAAATATTTTTTTTTTTTTTAAAAGAAGAAAAGAGGTTTAATTGACTCACAGTTCTGCAGGTTGTACAGGCAGCATGGCTGGGAGGCCTTAGGAAACCTACAATCATGGCGGAAGGGTGAAGGGGAAGCAAGTATGCCCTACATGGAGGAGTAGGAGAGACAGCACAAAAGAGTAAGTGCTACACACTTCTAAACAAACAGGTCTCATGAGAACTCACTTGCTGTCACGAGAACAGCAAGGAGGAAATCCATCCCCATGATCCAATCACCTCCCACCAGGTCCCTCCCCAAACATTGGGAATTATAATTCGACATGAGATTTGGATGGGGACAGAGAGCCAAGCCATATCAGCGTTTATGTTTCATTTTGTCTATCTGGCTTGATTGACCATTGTAGCAGGGATGGTATGTATATTGGAAAATGCATCAGGCAGGTGTAAGTAATCTCTGTTTTCTTGGGATTTTAGTAAAGTTATTAAATAGAAGACATCATGCATCACTTTAGTCTGCAATAGTGTATTTTTTTTGCTATAATTCAATTTTATTTATTTTATTATACTTTAAGTTCTAGGGTACATGTGCACAATGTGCAGGTTTGTTACATATGTATACATGTAACATGTTGGTGTGCTGCACCCATTAACTCATCATTTACATTGGGTTGTTCTCTTAATGCCATCCCTCCCCCTTCCCCACACCTCACGACAGCCCCTGGTGTGCGATGTTCCCCACCCTGTGTCCAAGTGTTCTCATTGCTCAAATCCCACCTGTGAGTGAGAACATGTGGTGTTTGGTTTTCTGTCCTTGTGATAGTTTGCTCAGAATGATGGTTTCCAGCTTCATCCATGTCCCTACAAAGGACATGAACTCATCCTTTTTTATGGCTGCATAGTATTCTATGGTGTATATGTGCCACATTTTCTTAATCCAGTTTATCATTGATGGACATTTGGGTTGGTTCCAAGTCTTTGCTATTGTGAATAGTGCCGCAGTAAACATACATGTGCATGTGTCTTTATAGTAGCATGATTTATAATTCTTTGGGTATATACCCAGTAATGGGATGGCTGGGTCAAATGGTATTTCTAGTTCTACATCATTGAGGAATCGCCACACTGTCTCCGACAATGGTTGAACTAGTTTACACTCCCACCAACAGTGTAAAAGTGTTCCTATTTCTCCACATTCTCTCCAGCACCTGTTGTTTCCTGACTTTTTAATGATCACCATTCTAACTGGTGTGAGATGGTACATCATTGTGGTTTTGATTTGCATTTCTCTGATGACCAGTGATGATGAGTATTTTTTCATGTGTCTGTTGGCTGCATAAATGTCTTTTGAGAAGTGTCTGTTCATATCGTTTGCCCACTTTTTGATGGGGTTGTT
Source organism: Pongo pygmaeus (assembly GCF_028885625.2). NCBI lineage: Eukaryota > Metazoa > Chordata > Mammalia > Primates > Hominidae > Pongo > Pongo pygmaeus. Next base: position 75,596,785 of record NC_072384.2, on the reverse strand, counting down.
TGATTTTTTTCTTGTAAATTTGTTGAAGTTCTTTGTAGATTCTGGATATCTTTGTCAGATGGGTGGATTGCAAAAATTTTCTCCATTCTGTAGGTTGCCTGTTCACTCTGATGGTAGTTTCTTCGGCTGTGCAGAAGCTCTTTAGTTTAATTAGATCCCATTTGTCTATTGTGGCTTTTGTTGCCATTGCTTTTAGTGTTTTATTCATGAAGTCCTTGCCCATGCCTATGTTCTGAATGGTATTACCTAGGTTTTATTCTAGGTTTTTTATGGTTTTAGGTCTTACATTTAAGTCTTTAATCCATCTTGAATTAATTTTTGTATAAGGTGTAAGGAAGGGTTGCAGTTTCAGCTTTCTGCATATGGCTAGCCAGTTTTCCCAGCACCATTTATTAAATAGGGACTCTTCCCCATTTCTTATTTTTGTCAGGTTTGTCAAAGATCAGATGGTTGTAGATGTGTGGTGTTATTTCTGAGGCCTCTGCTCTGTTCCATTGGTCTATATATCTGTTTTGGTACGAGTACCATGCTGTTTTGGTTACTGTAGCCTTGTAGTATAGTTTGAAGTCAGGTAGTGTGATGCCTCCAGCTTTGTTCTTTTTGCTTAGGATTGTCTTGGCAATGCAGGCTCTTTTTTGGTTCATATGAACTTTAAAATAGTTTTTTCCAATTCTGTGAAGAAAGTCACTGGTAGCTTGATGGGGATGGCACTGAATCTATAAATTACCTTGGGCAGTATGGCCATTTTCACGATATTGATTCTTCCTATCCATGAGCATGGAATGTTCTTCTATTTGTTTGTGTCCTCTTTTATTTCGTTGAGTAGTGGTTTGTAGTTCTCCTTGAAGAGTTCATTCACATCCCTTGTAAGTTAGATTCCTAGGTATTTTATTCTCTTTGAAGCAATTGTGAATGGGAGTTCACTCATGATTTGGCTCTCTGTTTGTCTGTTAATGGTGTATAGGAATGCTTGTGATTTTTGCACATTGATTTTGTATCCTGAGACTTTGCTGAAATTGCTTATCATCTTAGGGAGATTTTGGGCTGAGACGATGGGGTTTTCTAAATACACAATCATGTCATCTGCAAAAAGGGACAATTTGACTTCCTCTTTTCCTAATTGAATACCCTTTATTTCTTTCTCCTGCCTAATTGCCCTGGCCAGAACTTCCAACCCTATGTTGAAGAGGAGTGGTGAGAGAGGGCATCCCTGTCTTGTGCCAGTTTTCAAAGGGAATGCTTCCAATTTTTGCCCATTCAGTATGATATTGGCTGTAGGTTTGTCATAAATAGCTCTTATTATTTTGAGACACATCCCATCAATACCTAGTTTATTGAGAGTTTTTAGCATGAAGGACTGTTGAATTTTGTCAAAGGCCTTTTGTGCATCTATTGAGATAATCATGTGGTTTTGGTCTTTGGTTCTGTTTGTGTGATGGATTATGTTTATTGATTTGCATATGTTGAACCAGCCTTGCATCCCAGGGATAAAGCCAACTTGATTGTCGTGGATAAGCTTTTTGATGTGCTGCTGGATTCAGTTCGCCAGTATTTTATTCAGGATTTTTGCATTGATGTTCATCAGGGATATTGGTCTAAAATTCTCTCTTTTTGTTGTGTCTCTGCCAGTATTTGGTATCAGGCTGATGCTGGCCTCATAAAATGAATTAGGGAGGATTCCCTCTTTTTGTATTGTTTGGAATAGTTTCAGAAGGAATGGTACCAGCTTCTCTTTGTACCTCTGGTAGAATTCAGCTCTGAATCCATTTGGTCCTGTAATTTTTTGGTTGGTAGGCTATTATTGCCTCAATTTCAGAGCCTGTTATTGGTCTATTCAGGGATTCAGCTTCTTCCTGGTTTAGTCTTGGGAGGGTGTATGTGTCCAGCAATTTATCCATTTCTTTTAGATTTTCTAGTTTATTTGCGTAAAGGTGTCTATAGTATTCTCTTATGGTAGTTTGTATTTCTGTGGGATCGGTGGTGATATCCCCTTTATCATATTTTATTGTGTCTATTTGATTCTTCTGTCTTTTCTTCTTTATTAGTCTTGCTAGTGGTCTATCTATTTTGCTGGTCTTTTCAAAAACCAGCTCCTGGAGTCATCGATTTTTTGAAGGGTTTTTTTTGTGTCTCTATCTCCTTCAGTTCTGCTCTGATCTTAGTTATTTCTTGCCTTCTGCTAGCTTTTGAATGTGTTTGCTCTTGCTTCTCTAGTTCTTTTAATTGTGTTGTTAGCGTGTTGATTTTAGATCTTCCCTGCTTTCTCTTGTAGGCATTTAGTGCTATGAATTTTCCTCTACACGCTGCTTTAAATGTGTCCCAGAGATTCTGATATGTTGTGTCTTTGTTCTCATTGGTTTCAAAGAACATCTTTATTTCTGCCTTCATTTCGTTATTTACCTAGTAGTCATTCAGGAGCAGGTTGTTCAGTTTCCATGTAGTTGTGTGGTTTTGAGTGAGATTCTTAATCCTGAGTTCTAATTTGATTGCACTGTGGTCTGAGAGACAGTTTGTTGTGATTTCTGTTCTTTTATATTTGCTGAGGAGTGCTTTATTTCCAACTATGTGGTCAATTTTGGAGTAAGTGCGATGTGATGCTGAGAAGAATGTATATTCTGTTGATTTGGGGTGGAGAGTTCTGTAGATGCCTATTAGGGCAGCTTGGTGCAGAGCTGAGTTCAAGTCCTGGTATCCTTGTTAACCTTCTGTCTCGTTGATCTGTCTAATGTTGACGGTGGGGTGTTAAAGTCTCCCATTATTGTGTGGGAGTGTAAGTCTCTTTGTAGGTCGCTAAGGACTTGCCTTATGAATCTGGATGCTCCTGTGTTGGGTGCATATATATTTAGGATAGTTAGCTCTTCTTGTTGAATTGACTCCTTTACCATTATGTAATGGCCTTCTTTGTCTCTTTTGATCTTTGTTGGTTTAAAGTCTGTTTTCTAACAGACTAGAATTGTAACCCCTGCTTTTTTTTTGTTTTCCATTTGCTTGGTAGGTCTTCCTCCATCCCTTTATTTTGAGCCTATATGTGTCTCTGCACGTGAGATCGGTTTCCTGAATACAGCACACTGATGGGTCTTGACTCTTTATCCAATTTGCCAGTCTGTGTCTTTTAATTGGGGCATTTAACCCATTTACTTTTAAGGTTAATATTGTTATGTGTGAATTTGATCCTGTCATTATGATGTTAGCTGGTTATTTTGCTCATTAGTTGATGCAGTTTCTTCCTAGCATCGATAGTCTTTACAATTTGGCATGTTTTTGCAGTGGCTGGTACCGTTAGTTCCTTTCCGTGTTTAGTGCTTCCTTCAGGAGCTCTTGTAAGGCAGGCCTGGTGGTGACAAAATCTCTCAGCATTTGCTTGTCTATAAAGGATATTATTTCTCCTTCACTTATGAAGCTTAGTTTGGCTGGATATGAAATTCTGGGTTGAAAATTCTTTTCTTTAAGAATGTTGAATATTGACCCCCACTCTCTTCTGTCTTGTAGAGTTTCTGCTGAGAGATCTGCTGTTAGTCTGTTGGGCTTCCCTTTGTGGGTAACTCGACCTTTCTCTCTGGCTGCGCTTAACATTTTTTCCTTCATTTCAACCTTGGTGAATTTGACAGTTATGTGTCTTGGGGTTGCTCTTGTCAAGGAGTATCTTTGTGGTGTTCTCTGTATTTCCTGGATTTGAATGTTGGCCTGCCTTGCTAGGTTGGGAAAGTTCTCCTGGATAATATCCTGAAGAGTGTTTTCCAGCTTGGTTCCATCCTCCCCGTCACTTTCAGGTACACCAATCAAACGTAGATTTGGTCTTTTCACATAATCCCATATTTCTTGGATGCTTTGTTCATTTCTTTATACTCTTTTTTCTCTAAACTTCTCTTCTTGCTTCATTTCATTCATTTGATCTTCAATCACTGATACCCTTTCTTCTATTTGATCAAATCGGCTACTGAAGCTTGTGCATGCATCATGTAGTTCTCGTGCCATGGTTTTTGGCTCCATCAGGTCCTTTAAGATCTTCTCTATGCTGTTTATTCTAGTTAGCCATTTGTCTAATCTTTTTTCAAGGTTTTTAGCTTCCTTGCGATGGGTTTGAACATCCTCCCTTAGCTTGGAGAAGTTTGTTATTACTGACCTTCTGAAACCTTCTTTTCTCAACTTGTCAAAGTTGTTCTCCATCCAGCTTTGTTCCTTTCCTGGCAAGCAGCTGCGATCCTTTGGAAGAGAAGAGGTGCTCTGGTTTTTAGAATTTTCAGCTTTCCTGCTCTGGTTTCTCCCCATCTTTGTGGTTTTATCTACCTTTGATATTTGATGATGGTGACCTATAGATGGGGTTTTGGTATGACCTATAGATGGGGTTTTTGTTGATGTTGATGCTATTCCTTTCTGTTTGTTAGTTTTCCTTCTAACAGTCAGGACCCTCAGCTGCAGGTCTGTTGCAGTTTGCTGGAGGTCCACTCCAGACCATGTTTGCCTGGATATCACCAGTGGAGGCTGCAGAGCAGCAAATATTGTTGCCTGATCCTTCCTCTGGATGCTTCGTCTCAGAGGGGCACCCGGCTGTATAAGGTGTCAGTCGGCCCCTACTGGCAGGTGTCTCCCAGTTAGGCTACACAGTGGTCAGGGACCCACTTGAGGAGGCAGTCTGTCTGTTCTCAGAGCTCAAACGCCATGCTGGGAGAACCAGTGCTCTCTTCACAGCTGTCAGACAGGGACGTTTAAGTCTAGAAGTTTCTGCTGCCTTTTGTTCAGCTATGCCCTGCCCCCAGAGGTGGAATCTACAGAGGCAGGCAGGCCTGGTTGAGCTGAGGTGGGCTCCACCCAGTTTGAGTTTCCTGGCCCCTTTGTTTACCTACTCAACCCTCAGCAATGGCAGATGCCCCTCCCCCACCCCAGGCTGCTGCCTTGCAGTTCAATCTCAGACTGCTGTGCCAGCAGTGAGCAAGGCTCCTTGGGCGTAGGATCCGCCAAACCAGGCACGGGATATAATCCCCTGGTGTGTGGTTTGCTCAGACTGTTGGAAAAGCGCAGTATTAGGGCGGGAGTGTACCAATTTTCCAGGTAGTGTCTGTGACGGCTTCCCTTGGCTTGGAAAGGGAAATCTCCTGACCTCTTGCACTTCCCAGGTGAGGCGATGCCCCGCCCTGCTTCAGCTCATCCTCCGTGGGCTGCACCCACTGTCCAGCCAGTCCCAATGAGATGAACCAGGTACCTTAGTTGGAAATCCAGAAATCACCCGTCTTCTGTGTTGATCGTGCTGGGAGCTGCAGACTGGAGCTGTTCCTATTCACCCATCTTGGAATGATCTGCAATAGTATCCATGTGGAATAATTAATGATGGAGGAGAGAGTAGGGAGAATTGATTTGGAACTGTCCATGACTAGGCAAGAGGGGATGTGATCTAGTATACAAGTGGAGAAGTCAGCTTTTGACAAGTGTGTGATAGCTCATCTTTAGCAATGGGGAAAGTCTGAGAACATGGGAAGATATAAGTAGGTGGTTGGGTTCTTTTTTTGAGATGTTTTCTTTTTTTGAGATGAAGTCTCACTTTATCACCTAGGCTGGAGTGCAGTGGCATGATCTTGGCTCGCTGCAACCTCTGCCTCCTAGGTTCAAGTGATTCTCCTGCCTCAGCCTCCTGAGTAGCTGAGTTTACAGGTGCTCACCATGACACCCGGCTAATTTTTGTAGTTTTAGTAGATATGGGGTTTCACCATGTCAGCCAGGCAGGTCTCAAACTCTTGACCTCAAATGATCTGCCCACCTCAGCCTCCCAAAGTTTTGGGATTATAGGTGTGAGCTACTGCGCCCAGCCAATTTTCTGATTGTGTCTCTATTTTCTTTGTGAGGATGAGGTTGGGGGAGATAATGTTGGAGGCTTGAAGAAAAGATATGGAATAATGCCAGGGGACTCTAAAGGCTACTTAAAATGAATAGTCATAAATTTAATGCAGGATTCTGTGTGCTTTTCCAGTTACAGTCACCCGTGTAGGTGCCAGCATGGAGTAGGCAAATGGTTGGTTTTAACCAGGGTTGGGGTTTTGCCTAATGTATTAGATAATTTGATAAGGGGGCCAGGAGCTGAAGTTGTTTGTAGGGGAGCCATTATCACAATGGATTATGGAATTTAAGATGATTATGAGGGAAATAAAGACATGAGTGGTAGTGATGGACAGTCAAAAGGTGTTGGTAGTATTAATACAGGAATCCACAAACCGCAGCCTGCAAATGTGGGCCAAGACCTGTGTTTTATGGCTCTTCAGCTTAGAATGTTTTCACATTTTCAAAGCATTCTAAAAAATAAAGAGTAAGAATAGGCAACAGGACCTTGTGTGGTCTGCAAAGCCTGAAATGTTTATTATGTGGCTCTTTCCAAAAATGTTCACTGACCTATTAATAATTAATAATTAACGGGTTATAGATCTTGCAGTTGGAGGAGGTAAGCTGAGAGGTTAGTGGTTGGAGAACAGGATGCTTAAACCTGAGAGGGGATCAGTTATTTCTGGTTGCAAAGTTATAGGAATAGGTTATCACCATAGGGGTGAATGATTGAAATAGGGAGAATGATCAGATTTTTGGAGGATGCCCTAAAAATGAATCTTTTTTTTTTTTTTTTTTTTTTTGAAGACATGGTCTCACTGTCACCCAGGCTGGAGTGCAGTGGTGTCATCATAGCTTACTACGACCTCAACATCCTGGGGTCCAGCCATCCTCCCACCTCAGCCTCCTGAGTAGCTGGGACTACAAGTATGTACCACCGTGCCCAGCTAATTTTTTAACTTTTTGTAGAGATGGGGTTTCACTATGTTGCCCAGGCTGGTCTCGAACTCCTGGGCTCAAGCGATCCATCAGCCTCGGCCTCCCAAAGTGCTAGGATTACAGGCCTTAATCACCACGCCCAGCCTAAAAACAAATCCTTAACTGACCCTCCTATTGTTTTCTAGGAGGAAACCACCTATACATTTTCTTTTGCCTTTTGTACTCAACCCTGCACCTTTACTAATGAAATGTAATAAAAGAAAAGTCAATTGTATCTTGCCACAGCTAAATTCAAAATCAGTTATTTTTGCAGGGACATGGTTTTAGCAAATAGAGTACAACTTCTTATTTCAGTAGGTTTTAGAGTTTACTCACTTGTGTTCCAGAGCATGTATTGAAAATTAAAGTAGAAATTATAGATCTTTTTTTGATCTTTATACCAAATGGAGAAATACTTTATATTTTGCTGTTTTGGGGGAATGTGTTTGATTAAGAGAATCTGAAAAATGCCTTATAAAATAATAAATTCACCTTAATAAATTTGCCTTATAAGAAATTTGGATGTTCTTTACGTAAATATCAAATTTATACTGTTACAATTGTTTAGTATATAACAAACCATCCTAAAATTTAGTGATTTAACACAACATTCTTTCTTTGCTCATGAAATTTGCAATTTGGCTAGGGTTTGTTGGAGACAGCTTATCTGTGTCTCACATCAGTTAGAGCTACTGTACTGAGCTAGAGGATCTACTATCAAGGTGGTTTAAAACAACTGGCAAGTTGGTGCTGGCTGTTGTTTCCAAGTGGGTGCTGGCTGTTGTTTCCTCTCCACATGGACTTCTCTCTCGGGTCACTTGAACTTACTCTTCCCTGGTGGCAGGTTCCAAGACCAAGGAGCATAGGAGACAAAAAGTCCTGGATTCTGGCACAACTTTGTTCTCTTTGTCAAAGTCAGAGTACAATTTCAAGGGGAGGGTACACAGACACCCTCTGCTCTCATTTGTTGAAAGGAGAATCAAAGGATTTTGGAGTCTTATTTTAAAACTGCCACATGGACTTTAATATAGATAACAAAGGCATTTCTATCCCAATCCAGTTTTCATTGTTTGTCTCAAATGCCATCATCACTGTAAACCCTTTCTTCAGCCCATCTAGATGACTAAGTTGTCAGTCCTCACTTCTTGTGAAGTCCTCACTTCACTCTATAGTACTTTGTTGGCTCCCATTATATGGCATTTAGCTTGTATTAGAATATTTAGTGAGTTTGTTTTTCTTGTCTTAAAGATAGCTTGCTACCTCTATATGCAACTCTGAATCCCCTTCAATGTGCTTATACTGGTGTTTTACTCTTAGTGGTTGCTTAATAAATGAGTTGAAGAAAATAAAAGTAAACATTTATTTTGGCATTGCTTTATTTTGTTTAAATGTTATAAAATAGTAATTTACCAAATAGGACCTTGGTGAACTGCAAGGTTCATGTTGTTTAATGTTGAGATTGCTGGAAGTTAGGCCAGATCAAAAATAAATTATTAAGGTGATAAAGGAAAGTAAATGTTAAGACAAAGAACTATAAAGCAAAATGTATTTTTAATTTGAAAAGCAGAACAAAAGAATAAACTCAACTAAAGGCTGGCAAGTGGTATATATTATTATTAATAGAAAACTTTCTGCTTAAAGATAGCTTTTTTGTATGGACTCCTGAAGTTAAGCTGAGATTCTAAATGCAGCAGGCTAATTAGCAATCTTAATTCTATCTGCAATCTTTATCTGCCTTGCATGTAACATATTTACAGAATGGACAGGAAGATGGGGACATTTTTGAGAGGCCATTTTCCTGTTTATCACTCCAAATAAGTTGGGTAATAGGCAGTTGGAAATTTAACATTGAAATGCAAGAGGAAAATAGATTGATTTCATAGGTGTTTATTAAGCTCATGCTCTGTACCAGTTACCTTTCCCACATCATGTGTCTGCAGAGATGTAGTTTGTGCTTATTAGCTTTTGATTAAAAGGGGTATACACATGTAATAAACAGTATGCTAAGGACCAAAATGAAGATAGGTATGAATTACAATGCATTATAACTTTTAATAATAATTTGATGTGAGAATAGGATTGAAAAAGTACTCTTCAGATAAAGGATTTACTCCATGTGCAAGGACTGGAAGAGAGAAACGACTTGGCACCTCGAGGCACTACAAATACTGCCATATCCCTGAAAAAGGAAGGTAGGGTTCATATGAAAGAGGAATCAAATTATGAAGGGCTTTTTCTGCATCATTATATAGTATAGTTCTGGAGTTCAGGACTTTATCTTATACACAACATATAAAGTCAACGGAGGCTTTGAATTTTACATCAAGTTAGCATTTTACGAAGAATACTTTTTTTTTTTTGGTAACATGGAGGTTATGTTGGATTGGAGAGAATATGACTGAGCCATAGAGATCAATTAGGAATATCATCTAATATAGTTAAAAGATAAAGGCCTGTACTAGATAAGGTTACAGCAATAGCACTGAGGAAAAAGAAGAGATTTAAGAGATAATTCAGGAGTAGATTGATACAGGCAATTAGATTTGGAAAGTGGGGCAGGGGTTGGGGGTGGGAGGAAGAATCAAGATGTTTTTGTTTGGACAACTGCTTAGGTGTTAGTATGTTAAGCCAGATAAAGAACATAATTGGAATACTGGTTTCTGTAGAAGACAATACATTTACTTTTGGATCTGTTGAATGGGAGTTATAGCAAGATGCTGAGGTTCATAGGTAGTTGATTATTTCATATGGAGCTCAGGAGAAAGGTTGAGGTTATGGATATACAGATTAGAAATAATTGGGAGGCATAGGTGATTATTATTGGAATGTGAGATTGAGTGAAATTGCCCAGAGAGAGAAAATAGAGTAAGAGCACCTAAGACAGAACTACAGGGAACATTGACATTTAAGGGTAGATGAAGAAAGAGGAGCCCAAGAAAGAGTGAATGATCAGAGTCAAAAGTAGAGCTAGATTGGTAGTAAGTAGAAGACTGAAATGAGGCCTTTGAATTTGACAGGTTGCATAACACAGAGAATATGGGCATTTTTGTCATAAAAACCAGAATTTGAATCCTGGCTCCATCTCTTATTTTACTGTCAGAATTTTAGCAAGTTATTTAGCCACTGAACTTTGGTTTCTTCTTTTGAAAACTGGAGATAGGAGTTACCCCAAAGGATTGATATGAATAGTAGATGAAATTAGTAGATTTATATATAGTGCCTAGCATGGTTCCTAGCAGAAAATAGGGATTTGATAAAGAGTAGCTATGTTAACGCAACATTAGTAGTGGTATTATAACGTTGTTGGTGACCAAAGCAATGATACTTTCAGTGGTGGGTAATACTGTGGTAGCTAAAAAGGAGCACAAAAACCAGATTGAGTTGGGTTAAGAAGTGAAATGCAGAGAAGTTTTTTTTTTGTTTTGTTTTTCAGAAAGCTTTGCCTCTATAGGAAGGAAGAGGTTATAAAGTCATTTTTTAGCAATAAAAAGACATTGACCTATTGAGAGTACAATTTTAATAGCGAAATAGGGTAGAAGCTGAATTTGGAGCAGCTTAGTATGAGTGGATGTGAACAGAAGATACAGTGAACATGGACTTCAGAAAGTTTTGAAAGTAGAAGGAAGAGATGTCTTTATTATTTTGATTATTTAAAGGAATTACATTCAAATAAGTTAAAAAATACAGAACTGAAAACAATAGAAATTTACCTGAAAATATATCCCTGTGCCCTAACTATAGTACTATAGTATAAAATTATACTATAGTATAATTTTTTTCACAATTACAAAAAGCAAAATTCACCCTAAGTCTAAGAGTTTCCACATCTGCATATGTGAATAGGCTTAAAGATTCCCCCACCCCCATTACTAAAATCCAATTTCTGAAATTTTCTCTTATGAGTCTTAGAACTGGACACAGTAGTTCAGAAAGCCTTTGACTAGTGCTAGGGAAAATATGAATATTGCCTTTGTAGTTTTGCCAACACTCATATTAAGGAAATTTGGAACCTAGTGGGGTTTTAGTTCACGTAAGGAGCAAGAAAAAACAAGTCCCGTCAAAAAGTGGGCTAAGAACATGAATAGACAATTCTCAAAAGAAAATATACAAATGGGCAACAAACGTGAAAAAATGCTCAACATCACTAATGATCAGGGAAATGCAAATCAAAACCAAAATGCAATACCACCTTACTCCTGCAAGAATGGCCATAATAAAAAAAATAAAAAAATAGTAGATGTTGGTGTGGATGTGGTGAACAGGGAACACTTCTACACTGCTGGTGGGAATGTAAACTAGTACAACCACTGTGGAAAACAGTATGGAGATTTCCTTAAAAAATAAAAGTAGAACTACCATTTGATCCAGCAATCCCACTACGGGGTTTCTACCCAGAGGAAAAGAAGTCATTATACGAAAAAGATACTTGCACATACATGTTTATAGCAGCACAATTCGCAATCACAAAAACGTGGAACCAACCCAAATGTCATCAACCAACGAGTGGATAAAGAAACTGAGAGAGAGAGAGAGAGATATTGTATATATATACAATATATAATATATTATTATATAAATTATATATAATTATAAATTATATATAATAATATAATATATAAATTATATATAATATATAAAATATACATAAATAAAATATAAATAAATATATATAAATAAAATATATAATTATATATAATATAATTATATATAATTATATATAATAATTATATATAATATAATTATAATATAATTATATATAATATATAAATATATAATATAATTATATAAATATATAATATATAAATATATAATTATATGTTAATTATATATTATATAATATACAATTATATATTATAATTATATTATATCTTATATATAATATTATATTATATATAATATTATATAATATATAATATAATATTATATATAATATTATATTATATATAATATTATATAATATATAATATAATATATATAATATTATATAATATATAATATATAATATATATGAATTATATATATAATTCATATATATATAATATATATATGAATGAATGATAGAATACTACTCAGCCATAAAAAGGAATGAATTAACAGCATTCTCAGTGACCTGGATGAGATTGGAAACTATTGCTCTAAGTGAAGTAACTCAGGAATGGAAAACCAAACATCATATGTTCTCACTCATAAGTGGCAGCTAAGTTATGAGGGTGCAAAGGCATAAGAATGACACAATGGACTTTGGGGACTCAGGGGAAAGGGCAGGAAGGGGATGGGAATAAAAGACTACAAATAGGGTGCATTGTATACTGTATGAGTGATGGGTGCACCAAGACCTTACAAATCACCACTAAAGAACTTACTCATGTAACCAAACACCACCTGTTCCTCAGTAACCTATGGAAATAATAAAGGAACTGGTACTATTAGCTAGATGAAAATCCAGGCCTCCTAATTATTGTATGGTGTTCTTCCTGCCACAGCTTGATCATAGAACAAAGACAGAACCTTCTAGCAGCATAAAAAGAGTATGTAAAAAATCTGATAAATTAAGGGACGAGTATTTGTATTATAAAACATTCATCCCAATATTATTTAATGGCAAGCTAGAATTATACATTTAAGTTTTTATATAAATTGTGAATTTATACATTTAAACGACTTCACAAATAACTTTAAGGAAACATTTAATGTGTAAATTAATATCTATATATTTTAAATAATTGCCTTAGAAATTCTAGATTGCTTAGTTTTTGATTTATTATAATCATTGGAACCTTTAGATATGCACTATTTCTGCTAATAGTTATTGCCTGTTAAGTACTTCGCATGTGCTTTGGCTGAGTTCTTTCTCTTGATTTTCTCATTTAATCTTTACAACAACCATAAGCGGTAAGTATTCGCATTATGAGAAAGCTGAACTGAGTGATATCATCAACTTGGAAAAGGTAGCATACACATCTAGTAAACGGGGTGGAGCTAAAATTATGACCATTTGATCCCAGAGTCTTTGCTTTGCACAGCTATGCTGTTTTATCATTAATTTAAGCTTCTGTTTAATATAGTAGTTTTAAAAATATATCATTTGGATTCTATTTGCTTCATTTTTAATTGATATATAATTGTACATATTTTTGGGGTTACATACTTGCATACAATTTATGATGATTAAATCAAGGTAATTGGGATATCTATCACCTCAAACATTTGTCTTTTATGTTGAGAACATTCCAATTCTTCTCTTCTAGCTATTTTGAATGACACATTATTGTTAATTGTAGTCACCCTACTGTACTATCAAACACTAGCTCTTATTCGTCCTATCTAACTATATTTTTGTACCCACTAACCAACCTTTATTCGTGACCCTTAATAAATAACCTCTTTGAAAAGAGCTTGGTAATGGGTCTGTTTGCTTCATTTTGAATTTAAACCTAATATAGGCATGTCATCATCCTCAGTGAGTATGATTTTTGTTGGGTCATTGATCATTGATGAGGGTGTTAAAACATACTCCGGTTGAGAATTAACCTTATGGCATGCTTCTTATGATATTTTGCCAGATTCATGTGGAATGCTTGGTGGCTCTTTTGGGGGCTTTGTATCTTACTTTTAAGGCAGAAAATGTTGAACATATCTAATATGACTATTTTGTTGAGTACTGGAAACTTTTTAGAGTAATTAATACAAAACTTTATGAATCACAAGTAGTTAAAAGTAGATCTGAGGTATTTTAAATTGAGACTACCAGAATATTTTATAATAGTTTGACAAATATAGATTTGGTACCTTATTATTTTAAACTATTGAAGATATTGTAACCCTTGATACTTGCTTTTCCTTTGAAAATGATGAAACTACATTTTCTCCCTTTTGTAACTGCTATAACATTTTCCCCCTTTGCCTAAATTTAGATTTAGAATTATTAAGGTACGTCTCTTTTATGGAATGCTTGACATGGTGTCCTTTGTTAGCTAGTCTCCTTTCAGTGGTGTACTAGTGATAGTAAAAGCATTTCAGGTAATTTTCACTGGGTAAATGCACATTTAGAGGAAGTAGTCTCAAGTCTTCGTGAAGAGGAAGGATAATAGCTGCTTTGGTATAGTCTAATAAATGCTAAACTTTCATTTATCTGGAAGAAAAATGCCACTTTTTGAGTTATGCTTTACCTGAAAGTTGGCTGAAAAATGATTTACAGTATTTGATACCTTATTTTTAAATGAGCAGTTTAAATTATCAAATCCTAATATGATTTTATTGATTTCAGTACCTTTTGCAGCATTTAATGACTTTCCTAATATGCAACCACTTATTAAGGTGCTCCTTGTGAGTAAAAAATAAAGTTAGCAGCTAATTTGCAGATGTTAGGATATGATTTGTTCAGGTAACAGCTGAAATTTTCTATATAAATTGCATGGAAAGTAGCAAAATATAAAGATGGTTCCATTTATATAATGATACTGTGCTTATAATTTGTTATTGCCATGGCTTGGTTAGAGACTAAATTGTGAACCAATGGAAAATTAGTTGATCCCAGTAATTTTAGCTAAAATCGTTTGAAAATACTTAGTTGTGTACAAAAACTGTCATCTGAAATAAGTATTCATTAAATGTGAGCTGTCAGTTTATAGACATTATCATATTTAATTCTCATAACAATTATATTAGTTAATATTATTATCCTAATTTTACAGATAAAATAACAGGTTTTTCAAAGTTAAGTAACCTATCTGAAGTCATGTAGCCAGAGCCAGGATTCCAACCAAATCTTTCTGACTGCAGGGCCCTGGTTCTTAGCTGGTAGACTAGATTGGGATGAACTAAGATCTGATGCTAGAGCTGTACTTTCAATTGCAATTAACTTTCATGAAATTCTTTAACTGTCAAATAGAGTCCAAGTGTTTTGCTTCTGGACATATGTATTTTTACTGTTTATGTCAATTAAAAATAACTTATTTAGTTTCAGCTCACTAATTCAGGATTTGTGATAATTTAATCTGATAGGTAGAATTGAAAAAGTATAAAGGCTTCTTTATGTGAAATCTTACCACTGACATTCAAGTAAAATATTGGTGGGAATAGAGAATAATAGAATTCAATTTTATGTTACTGAGTACAAGTCATGAAACTTTTTTTGTAAAAAGCCAGATAGTAAATATAGTTAAATGGCCCTGAGAGCCATATGGTCTCCGTTGCAACTACTCTACTCTTCTAAAGCAGCCATAGACAATCTGTAAACAAAAGAACTGGCCTGTGTTCTAATAAAACTACAAAAGCAGGCGGCAGCCTGGATGTGGCATGTTTGCTGACCCCTGTTACAGAGAATCTTGTAATTTCTGTAATTATAAGCTAAGATTTATTAATGACGAAACATTGTTTATATGGAGTAGATCTGTTGAATGTTTTGGCCAAAACAAATTTGCCAAAAGGATAGCAATACCATGAAGGAGAATGGAAATGGTACCTAATAGTAAAAATACTTTTTCAGCATTTCTATGACTACTTAGATTAATTACCTTGATAATTCCAGAATATACTTATTCACTTATCTCTTAGTTTTTAGTTTTTTAAATCTTGAAAAACAAATCTGCAATTTGGAGTTTTCACTAATTCTGATAAACTTTCTTTCCTTTATTATAATTAGGAAGATTAGTTTAAAAAGATATGGCACATAATTGGGTGATTTTATTTTACTGGATTTGTTTTGAAAAGTAGTATCAGTAGCTACACTTAGATCATGGCTTGTTGTGTAAACATGTACAGTTGAACTGTAAGTTCAGAAATAGAGTACTTTGTTTTCAATGTCACATATTATAGATTTATTATTATCAGTAATTTTGACACTATAATGCCTTTTGGGGCTGTAAAATTTTAATAAATATAAATTGTTTGTGATACTGGCTAATATGGTATATTGGAAATTAAGTCTAGTATGTACTTACTCTTCTCAGAGATTCGTCAGCGAACTGCAGCTCAAAGAAACCTTTCTCCAACACCAGCAAGCCCTAACCAGGGCCCTCCTCCACAAGTTCCAGTATCTCCTGGACCACCAAAGGACAGTTCTGCCCCTGGTGGACCCCCAGAAAGAACTGTTACTCCAGCCCTGTCATCAAATGTGTTACCAAGACATCTTGGATCCCCTGCTACTTCAGTGCCTGGAATGGGTAAACAGAGCACTTAATGTTATTTACAATTTATATTGTTTTCTCTGGTTACCAATAAAACGGGCCATTTTCAGATGGTATGGAAATGGCATTTCATTTGGAAATAGCAGAGCAGTTATCTGATTAAGCAGGAGTTCCATATTCAATTAGCCATAACTCTTTACAGCTGGCACCTTGTGATACTGAAACCTATTTCTTGAGCTCATTTAACTGTTATGGCTTCTTTGTTTAAATGGCAATAAAACTTTGTATTATTCTGTAGCCAACAGTACAGCATATCTTTTTATATTCAACTTTAGAATGCCTCCAGATTTATATAAAACAGGGATAGAAGAAAACACTTTTGGAATGTATTGATGTTTTTTGCTAAACTCCATGCATGTATTTTTAAACATGACAACATATTTCAGGAATAATACTCCTGTATTGTGGTATACTTTTGTTAATGTGGGCTAGTAAATTTTTTTTTTTAACGCATAGAACCTTAGTATTTTCTGATAGATATTTTACAAAGCTGTATTAAATGAACATATTCTCTTTATTTTATTTCATAGATTATCTCTTTTCACTGTGGTGGCTCTCTAGGGGAAGATCCCATTCCGAAGTGTAATAGACTATAGTACCCTGCAGTTTCTTTTGGAGTGTGATTGGGGCATGGAAGTCCACTGCTTTAGCACAGATCACATTGTTTTATGTAGATTTCCATGTCATATTGTTGCATATGATAGTAAATTATTTATTTTGTTTTAGATTATTTAATTCTAATGTAGATTACTTTGTTATTTCATGACTAATTACTAATATATAATTAATAATGATTTTGAGGCTAGGCAGTAGCTGATGTCAGGTAATCAGTATTTGTGTAGTAAAATCAATAAAAAATGGAAATGTCACTTAGTACAGTAGATGTTTTTCCTGTTTTCCTTCAAAAATGCAGCATAAGATTTTAGAAGACTAAAACTCTTCATTTATTAACAAATTAAGAATACTGACTATAAATGAAATGTATACAAATCTTAAAACTTTAAAAATAGTTACGTAAAACAATACTTTTAAATTTGACATGTAATGACAATACTTAAGGCAGCCATATATTTTATGAAATTGAGAAAAGTTAAATTGATTGAAAATTACTAATGTTTCTGTTGTTATCTGGTTGATTTGAGATACCCATGATTTGTAAATTAAAATTCCTGGGTTAATGAAAGAACTTTTTTGGGTGCGAATGTATGTATTATATACATTTGTATATCTAACTTATTTTAAGCAAAAAGTTTAGCAACATATAAAGTAATAAAAACTGTATTGCACATGTAAGAATAGGGCTATAGAAGGAATAATAGCCTAGATTTTATGATCATGTAAATATAACATGTTTTACTAAAGTTTTTAATTAGTTTCTGTGTGAAAGACTGTGTTTAAATTGTACATTGTCAAAAATGTGAATGAGTTAAATAATTCATTATAAAGAAGATTAATACTTAATTTTTTCTTTATGCCATATTTGTGGAAGAGAATCAATTTAATGTGTATTACCACAGAGCTCCCATATGTTTGAAAATTAATAACCAGCAGGTACTTGATAATTTGCCAAGCTGTGTAAAAATGACCAGTATTCCTACAATGATTGCTTTTGATGTTTTTATTAATTACCGTTGTCTATAACAGCATGAATATAAAGATGCATGTGCAAGAGGTTTAAGATATTTTTATGAAATCTATTATTTCATGTATCCAGATTCTTTTGTGGATATGTTCACTTTAAATATGTAGAAGTAAAATACTCTAGCAAGTTAAGTTGGCTTAAATGCTTTCCAAATCTAATTTGGCTTGCTTATTCAAGTTGAAAATTTGATAATGAGGGATGACCATGTCTGGATTCAAGTTCATTTTTTGATGATAATAATTGAATGTTGTTAGCACAAGTAAACCAATAACTTAGCTGATGGAATCTTTTTTTTTTTTGAGACAGAGTCTTGTTCTGTTGCCCAGGCTGGAATGCAGTGTCATGGATCTTGGCTCACTGCAACCTCTGCCTTACGGGTTCAAGCAATTCTCCTGCCTCAGCCTGCCGAGTAGCTGGGATTATAGGTGGGCACCACCAGGCCTGGCTAATTTTTGTATTTTTAGTAGGAGTTTCGCCGTATTGGCCAGGCCGTTCTCAAACTCCTGACCTCAGATGATCTGCCCACTTTGGTCTCCCAAAGTGCTGGGATTACAGGTGGGAGCCACTGCACCCTGCCAGTGATAGAATCTTAAAAGTGTATTTGAGAGCCGGGCACGGTGGCTCACGCCTGTAATCCCAGCACTTTGGGAGGTGGAGATGGGCAGATCACTTGAGGTCAGGTTAGTCAAGACCAGCCTGACTAACACGGTGATACCTCATCTCTACTAAAAATACAAAAATTAGCCGGGCCTGGTGTCAGGCGCCTGTAATCCCAGCTACTTGGGAGGCTGAGTCAGGAGAATTGCTGGAACCTGGGAGGTGGAGGTTGCAGTAAGCTGAGATAGCGCCACTGTGTCTCAAAAAAAAAAAAAAAAGTGTACTTGATTTCTAATACTAAGAACTTGGTCTAGAACCTAACTTTTATTTACTAGTAGCTATAATTTTGACATCAGTTGCCCTTTTATAGATGGTAATAGCCTTTAAGTTTGTGATTATTTACAAATCGAATTTCCTTTTTATTCCTTTAAATTATAGGAATTTAGTATAATGTAGTATTGCTATCCTAAAGCCATCTGGAATACTTGAAAGATTTTGTCATAGCCATTTTGAAACCCTGGTATCCCTATATTGCAGGGCGTCTTCCAACAGGGTTCCATTTTGTTTCAGAGTCTTCTATGAAATCTCCATGTAAACCTCCATTGCTGCCCACCTTATTATGTTCATTCTGTCTTGTTTTACAAAGGCAAACATCACATTTTATTTTATTCTGTCACTGTCTTCTCAGTGCCTTCTGTGTTGTCTCAATTCAGAGTATTCCTGCAAATAGTTCTCTTTCAGTTTTCAGAGGTTATAGGGTTACAATTCATAATGTTTGAATGTGTAACTCTTTATTTTTGTTATTATTTTTATATAAAATAAAAATTATTAACTAAATTTTATGTGTTATTCCTCCACTCCCCACTCACCATTAGTCTCTTATGATATTGTCTAATTTATTACGTGAACACAGTATATTTCTCTTCACTTATTTAGGTCATTAATTTCTTTCAGCAATGTTTTGTAGTGTTTGGTGTACAGATTTTGCACTTTTTGTTAAGTTTACATCTAATTATTTCATATTTTTAATGCTATTGTAAATGGTATTGTTTTATTAACTATTTCCAACTGGTTATTGCTAGTATATAGAAATACAATTGATTTTTGTATATTGCTATTGTGTCCTATAACCTTGATAAACTAATTTATTGGCTCTAGATAGTATAACTTTTTTGTAGATTACATAGTATTTTCTACATAGACAGCCACATTGTCTGAATAAAGAAAATTCTACTTCTCCCTTTCCAATTTGGTTTTATTTTATTTATTTTTCTTACCTTATTATATGAGCTATACCTTCAGTACAATGGTAATAGAAGTGCTAGGAGTGGACATCCTTGCCTTTTTGTTGGTCTTAGGGGAAAAGCAATTATTCTTTCACAGTTTAGCATGATGTTAGCTCTAGGGTTTTTTGTTTTAATAAATACTCCTTATCAGCTTGAAGTGCCCATCTATTCTTAGTTAGCTGAAGGTTTTCTTTTAAATCAGTAATAGATTGTGTATTTTTTCAAATGCTGTGTCTACATCTATTGAGATGTTTATATTGGGCTTTGTTTCTTTGTTTTAATGCCTGTTCATATAGTGAATTACATTGATTTTTAAATGTTAAACTAACTTGCTTTCCTGGAATAAATCTCACTTGATCATGATAAATTATCTTATATGTATATTGTTGGCTTCGGTTTGCTAATATTTTGTTAAAAATGTTTATATCAATACTCATTAGGAATATTGGTCTGTGGTTTTTTTGTTTATTTTTTTCCTTGTCATCTCTTTGTCTGGTTTTGGTATCAGAGTTATGTTGGTTTCATTTCATAACATTATGAGTAAGTATTTCCTATTCAGTTTTCTGGGCAATTTGTGTAGAATTGGTATTATTTCTTCCTTAATTTAAATGTTTCCTTAATTTTAAAGATATGACAAGTTGAAGCATCTGGGCCTGGTATTTTTTTTTTTTTTTTTT
Organism: Pongo pygmaeus; assembly: GCF_028885625.2. Lineage (NCBI taxonomy): Eukaryota > Metazoa > Chordata > Mammalia > Primates > Hominidae > Pongo > Pongo pygmaeus. The sequence continues at coordinate 75,576,609 of NC_072384.2, read as the reverse complement.
CCTAAGAGAAAAAGGTGTTTTTTTTTTTTTTAACTAAAAATTCAATTTATTTAAGAAAAACTATGACCAATATCACACATGATCGTAGATGCAAAAATTCCTAACAAAATTTTAACAAATAATTATTTTTATCTTCTTGAGTGAACTTTGGTAGTTTGGTAGTCTTTCAAGGAATTTGTCCATTTTATCTAACCTGTAGAATTTATTGGCGTTAAGTTGCTTGTAATAGTCCCTAATTATTCTCCTAATGTTTTTACAATCTGGAGTTGCGGCGTTTTTCTCCTTTCTGATATTAATAGTTTGTATCTTCTTTTTTTTTTTTTTTTCCTGATTAGTCTGGCTAGAGGTTAACAATTATATTGATCTTTTCAAAGAACCAGCTTTTCTTTATTATTTTTGTATATTCTGTTGTATTAACTTCCTCTCTGAACTTTATTATTTCTTTCATTCTGTACTTTGGGTTTCATTTGCTCTTCTTTTTTAGTTTCTTAATGTGGAAGCTGAAATTATGGATTTTAGTCCTATCTTCTTTTGTAATATAGGTGTTTAATATTATACATTTTCTTTTCAGTATTGCTTTAGCTGCATATTATAAATTTTGATTTTTTTTCCCATTTTCATTCAGTTCAAAATACTTTCTAATTTTCATTTTTTCTTTGAATCCTGGGTTATTCAAATGTATGTTATTTAGTCACCAAATATTTGGAGATTTTTCAGATGTTTATCTGCTGCTGATTTCTAATTTAATTATATGGTTAGAAAACATACATTGTGTTATTTGAATCTTCTTATGTGTATTCATACTTGTTTTATGTCCGAGAATGCCATGTATTGGTAAATGTTTTATATTTACTTGAAAGAACATATATATGTCATGGGTGATTGGTTCCAGGATCCCCCAGTGGATACCGGAATCCATGGATGCGTAAATCTCTTAAAAGAAATGGCATAGTATTTGCATATAATCTATACATATCCTTCCATATACTTTAAATCATCTCTAGATTACATATAATGCATAATAGAGTGCAGTCAGTTATCTTTTAAGGTGATTTAAATAATAAAAAGTCTTATATATTTACCCACATGGTAACTGTTTTAGATTCTTTATTCCTTTGTGTAGATCTTGCTTTCCATCTGCTATCACTTTCCTTCTGCCTGAAGGACTTCTTTTTAACATTTCTCGTATTCTTCTAGTGATGAATTCTTTCAGTTTTGTATATCTGTAAAAGTCTTCATTTAAAAATGTTCATACTGGATATAACATTTTTGACAGTTTTTTCTTTCAGAACTTTAAACATACCATTTCATCATTTTCTGGTTTGCGTCTTTTCTGATGAGAAGTCTGCTGTCATTCTTATCCTTTTCTCTGTACATAATGTATTTTTTTCTGTTTTTTTTTTTTTTTTAAGATTTCTCTCTCTCTCTTCTTTTTCTTTTTCTTTTTTTTTGAGATGGAGTCTCGCTGTGTTGCCCAGTCTGGAGTGCAGTGGCACAAGCTCAGCTCACTGCAACCTCCACCTCCCAGGTTCAAGCAGTTCTCCTGCCTCAGCCTCTTGAGTAGCTGGGACTACAGGCGCGTGCCACCACGCCCAGCCAATTTTTGTATTTTTAGTAGAGAAGGGCTTTCACCATGTTGGCCAGGATGGTCTCTATCTGTTGACCTTGTGATCTGCCCACCTCGGCCTCCCAAAGTGCTGGGATACAGGCATGAGCCACTGCACCCGGTCAAGATTTTTCTCTTTATTATTGGTTTTAAGCAATTTGTTCATGCACTGTCTTGGAGCAAAATTATGTTTCTTGTATTTGGGATTTGTTGATATTTTTGAATCTGTGGGTTTATAGATTTAATCAAATTTGGAAAATATGCATTATTTAAATAGTTTTGTCTTTTTCTTCATTTCTCTCCTCTTCTTGATGGACCCCCAATTATATATAATATATATAATATATAATATTTAATATAAATTATATATAATATATATATTATATAATATATAATATATTATATATATAATATATATTATGTATATTATATATATAATATATATTATGTATATAATATATATATTATACACACACACACACACACACACACACACACACACACCCCCTTATATATTAGGCTGCTTGAGACTGTTCTGTGGTCTTGCTCTGTCACCCAGGCTGGAGTGCAGTGGTACGATCATGGCTCACTGCAGCCTCCACCTCACGGGTTCAAGCAGTCCTTCTACCTCTGCCTCCTGAGTAGCTGGGACTACAGGTGCATGCCACCACACCCAGCTAATTTTTGTATTTTTTTGTGGAGATGGGGCTTCCTCATATTGCCCGGGCTGGTCTTGAACACCTGAGCTCGAGTGATCTGTCTACCTCGACCTCTCAAAGTGCCTGGGATTACAGACATGAGCTACTGCACCTGGCTGTCATTTTGTATGGTTTCTATTGCTGTGTCTTAAAGTTCACCAGTTTTTTTGTGTGCAGTGTCTAAACTGTTGTACACATAATCTGTGGATTTTTTTATACTAGACATTGTAGTTTTTATCTGTAGAAGTTCAATTTGGTTTTAAGTTTTACATTTTTTTATGTCTACTTAGCATACTGAATCTTTAGATTCTCAAACATAGGAAATATAGTCATAAGAATTGTTTTAATATTTGTGTACTAATTCAGTCATTTTCATAATTTCTGGGTCAATTTTGATTGATTTTTCTTATCAGTGATATTTTCCTGCTTATTGGCATGTCTAGTAATTTCTAATCTGTTGCCAGAGATTGTGAATTTTACCTTATTGAACACTGGGTTTTAAAAATTCCTATACAGTACTCTTCTGAATACTTTACCTGATGGCCTGTGTGTTAGGAGGTTTTCCCACTCTGATTGGAAATGGGCAATATTCTTGGCCCTGTATGAATGCTGTTTCTTTTCACCTTTTTGAGTAGTTTTTTTCCTCCATCCTCAGAAAGTTTTCTCACATGTATGCACCAGTCAGTACTCTGCTGAATTCTCCAGTAGACCCTCTGCAAATCTTTGTTGTTCTTTCTCTGTGCCTTCTCTCCTGCTTGGTACCCTTTCTTGTGAACTCAATATGCCTTGGCCTTCTCAGAATTCTGGCTTTGTCTCCTCAACTATGAGAGTCTGCTACACTTCACCTGGGTTTACTTTCTTTTCACTGCCGAGTGGAAACTCTCTATGGGCAATAAGCTGGGGCAGTTGTAGGGCATGTTTTGTTTTTAGTCTTCTCAGGGAACAATAACCTACATTGCTTGATATCCAGTGTCTTTAAAACTGTTACTTCATATGTTTTGCACAGTATTTTAATTGTTTTAGGTGGGACGTTAAATCTGACTCCTGTTGCTCTATTATGGCCTGAAGTGGAAGTCCCCTGATTTACTATCACGTAGGCTTTTAAGAGTTGGAGCATTTTATTTTTATTTTTATTTATTTATTTTTATTATACTTTAGGTTTTAGGGTACATGTGCACAATGTGCAGGTTAGTTACATATGTATACATGTGCCATGCTGGTGCGCTGCACCCACTAACTCGTCATCTAGCATTAGGTATATCTATCCCTCCCCCCTCCTCCCACCCCACAACAGTTCCCAGTTGGAGCATTTTAAAAAATCAGTTTGTACAGAACTAAGCATAATTTTATTTGCTAGTAGTTATGTGGGAATCTACTACAGAATCTACTAGCAAAGGTAGTTCTAATATAGCACATATTTAAATATATTTTTGTAGTACAGTATTTTCAATGAAAATTTGAATGTTCTTCAGAGATTTATAAGAATTAGTATTTTGCTATTTTGTTAAAACCTTTTAAAAGTTCTAACAAGTATAGGTAGTTCTTGGTAATGGAATTAAATTTTATGTGTATTTCATGTATATAAATTTTGTATATATGTATTTATTTAATAGGTCTTCATCCTCCAGGTCCACCTTTAGCAAGACCTATTCTCCCCCGAGAACGAGGTGCTTTGGATAGAATTGTTGAATATTTGGTTGGTGATGGTCCACAAAACAGGTAATATTTACTGGGGTGGTAGATAAATGAAAGTGAAAACAGGATGTGTGTGTGTGTACACACTAGATGTTTTACAGTTTTGTGGCACCTATTTTCTGACTTTAGAGCATAATGGAGTATTTTATAGCCCTGCAAAAGAGTACATATTCAATTATTTGACAGTAGAAGTTTTGACAACATAGTCTGGATTAAATCCATTTTGAAAAAATATTAACTCTGCTATAACTTTTAGAGAAACTGGATTATTTCATTGAAACTTTTAAACTTAAAGAGCAAAAACATAGTTCAACTCTGATAGGTTCTAAGAAATGGGGCTTTATAGGTATCAGTACTGGACTTGGTGATAGTAGTACTTTTAATGTTAAGAGCAATTTGCATGTATTTAGTACTTAGCAGTTCTCAAAATGCTTTTCCAATTATTCTTAAAATAACTCTAGGAAGATCGTATGATATGTATAGAGCAATTGTCAAAGTATAGATTTTTAAAAAATTCGTCGGATAATAGATGTTTGACAGTGCTCCTAATTAATATTATTTTAAAAAAGGAATCAGAATTTAATGTTTATGTAATAAATTGTATGTTATTCAAAATAGAATGACATTTGATATTGCGAAGTATTCATTGAGTATATCCACAGAGAACTGAGAAAGTATATAAATAGAAAATGAGGAAGATGCTTAGTGTAACTGGGAAAGGTATAAGATTCATGTATAGAAATTAATCTTTGGGTTGTACTAAACAAAATCAAATGTTTATTTGCTGCAACACATCTCAGGTTTTAATAGTATTCATTGTGAATCTCTAAGAGGGTTCCAACTTTTCCAGCCTTATCTGACCACAGATTTGGAGGCTTTCATCCCCAGCACTGTACTTTGGGAAACACCAAAATTTAAGTGTTCAGATGTCAAATATGTTTCTGCTAATTTAGTAAAGACATATTCATTTAACTGTTGCTTCATTTATTTTAAATTTGATGTATAAATTATATTTTTAAATGCTTGAAATTTGGGCTTTGGTTAATTTTGGCTTTTGTTTAATGAATATTGTTTGTGGTTTACTAAGTCTCATATAATTTGTTATGGCATATTTAGCTGTGTTAAAATATAAATTAGCCATGATGGCTAAATTAGTCTCTGCCATGAGCTTTGTCTGCATTTGTAACTGGTCTGTTCATTTTTCCTTACGGTGTAGGTATGCACTTATATGTCAGCAGTGTTTTTCTCATAATGGCATGGCTTTGAAGGAAGAATTTGAATACATTGGTAAGAATTATTGGGCAATGAGTTTTAAATATTAATTTACACTTAAATATTTTATTCTATGCCATTTTCTATGCAGTGTCATCTTATTTTATATACTCTCTTTGTATACATTGGTTAGGCATATTATCCTTATTTTAGTACATAGAGCAAAGCAGGGAAGAGAATTCAGGTTTCTTCCTATATAATGTACAGCCTCTAGGCCAGTTGTTCTCAAACCCCACTGTGCATCACAACCACCTGAAGAGCTTAAAATAATTATGAGACTCAGGACCCATTTACAAAGAGTCTCCTTTAATGGACTGAGTATGAGGTCCAGGCATCAGTATATTTTTTAAAGCTCTGCAGATGATTCTCATGTGTAGCCACTATTAAAAACTACTGTGGTAAATTGAAAATGCTTCTTAAATATTATGTACCACATTTTCATGGGTAAATGTGCAAGGTTCTGGATTTTAAAATACCTAATGATTCTGGTGACTAGAAATGTAATCTCACTAATTCATTTAAATCATTAATCTTATTCTGCTATCAACCTGCTGTGTAACTTATTACATAGTTAGCCTGCTATGTAACCTGTTATGCCTTTTCTGCCTTTAATTTTAAAAATTAAAATTCTAATAATTAGGAAGTATGCTTTAGTTCTGTTTAGAGCATCTACCATATTATTATTTAAATAACATACACAGTAACTTTTAAAAGGTTCTTTTGAATATCTGCAAAAGTGATCTTGTGAGTTAACTAATTAGTCCTTGAACTTTGTTTGGTTTGTGGTTTTGCTTATTTTTAAAAAATTCTCTGCAGCTTTTCGATGTGCCTACTGTTTTTTCTTGAACCCTGCAAGAAAAACCAGACCTCAGGCTCCAAGACTTCCTGAGTTTAGTTTTGAGAAGAGGCAGGTGGTGGAAGGTTCAAGTTCAGTTGGTCCCTTGCCATCAGGAAGTGTGCTTTCATCAGACAACCAGTTTAATGAAGGTATGAATATGTTAAACAGTTTTGCCCCTTAATCACATGTATTATTTAACAATAATAAAAGCATAATGCTTTTAGATAAAGATGGATTAATTTATCAGATTTTGCCGCATGCATGTGTCAACTATGGCTCTGTTACCATAGCCTCCTGTGTGATAGGTGTGATGTGTTTCACTTTTAACATGCAGGTTGTATTGTGATAAGCAACATCTAGCATCAGCTAGTTAAATACTGTTTATGGAGTGACCTTTTCTAAAAACTGTTGGGAGATTTGATTAGTAATATTTTCATGGGTTAATTTTTTCAATTTATCTGAGTGAAACAGATGATTGGAATTATGCAACAACTATTCAAAGGATAAAATACAAGATTTGTGATTAACATTGATAAAATAGGTTTGTATCTACCACATGAATTGGTAGAAATTACCAGAAAGCAGGAAACTTTGGAATTATAAAGTTACCCTTGCATTTTTTTGGATTGCTGTATCAATAGGACTGGTATTTTATTAAAACAAACAATTTTCTAAAGGTTCAGAAGATTAACATTGCCTTTGATGTAAAAATCAACCTTATTTTAGAGAAGCAATTTATCAGAATTTATTGAGTTTTAGAATTCATCTTACAATTCTGTTTTAGGAATTCTTGAGGAAGTTTCATGAAAACATGGAAAAGATGAGGTGGAAGATTAGACTATTGCCAGCTCTTTCTTGCTACAGTATTAATATTTGGTCAGGAGCTCTTTGTTAATCAGCTCTGAACTATGAAGATTGCCAAAATTATGAAACAGGCCATAATGTTTTGTTGCTATGTGTGATATGGAAAAAAATGCATATTAGAAGTTTAGTTCACATAATTTATTTACCAGTCAGGATTAATTAATTTCTAGGAATTATCATTTACATGTATTTGATATTTTCTTCATAAAAACATTGAGTACTGTAAAAATTGCTTGAATTGAGAATATTATATGAAGCAGTGAATTTTCAGATATCAGAAATTTAGTATGAGATTTGAGTATCGATTTTTTTTTTTAACTTTGAAGAGTGAACCTAAAATGTGTGTGTTGAATTGGGCTTGGCTTTTGGCTTACTAACAAATATCAAAGTGAATTTGAATACAGATAGCTATGACAGAGGCCTGTATTCTTCCAACACTGAATCAATGCATTCATCTTCTCCAAGTCTGCAGCATCAACTTCAAACAAAATGTCAATTTTTTTCTTTTGCTTAAGTTGTGCTCTGAGCTGCATGCTGTCACATGCAAACCATCTGCCTTGCCATTGCAGCCTTTTGGAACTGAAAATTAAAGGATTTCATACTGAAGATGCCTAGAGGAAAAATTGAAGTCTTTTCCATGACTAGCCCTGCTTATAGAAGCTAAAGTGAATACCTGTAAGCTAATAGTTGGGACAAAAAAAAAAAGACAAGAAGAAACAGTCAACACAGTGAAAATCTTGATAATGAGTCCCATACTTTCTGTCTTCTGCTAAGGTCAAGATAGATAGTTAGCAAACAACACCCAGCTATACCTATCCTTCTCATCTAACCTAGGAGGAGCAATACCCTAGATGTCTCATTTTCTGTCTGAAATTCCTGGAAAGAAGTCTTACTGGCTCAAACCCAACCCCAATAAGGTAATGTTATTACATGAAGACAAAACTGGAGGCAGGGTTTGATAACTTCATAATGCTAAAAACTGAAGCAACAATTCCGTTTGGTTAAGATAGTTTCTAGAATAATAACTTTCATACTTCTCTTTGGATTCATCAAAGTGGCCATGAGCATCTTTTTCTTTGGCTTTCTAGAAGATTGAAACTTTTCTCAAGACATCTAACTCAACACTGTGACACACAGTTATCAATTCCAAGCTGGCTTCCTTTAGTAAACAACTAGAAGTATATCTGATGAATAGATGAAGCTGCATTTGTTTTGAACACTGGTGGCTTATGAGTATATTGAACTATTAATGAAGACCACATCATCTCAATCATCTACTCTTTGCTAACAGCCAATGTTTTAGATTTCTGATTTCTAAATGATGTAGATACTTGAGGTCTGAAAAAAAAAACTTTTCTGCTTTAATTCTTATATTATTAAAAGTATTGCAGTGGCTCCTTCTTAGCAGCAGAAATTGTAGAGATGAAGTTATTGAAGTTACAGATGGAACCAAAAGATAACTTTCTTCCATCCAAACTTTTCTTTAAACAAATATCAGTAAACATTTTTATGAACAATCAAGAATTAATAGAAGAATTTTTTTTTTTCAATCTGTGATGTAAGGATTTTGAAGTTAAGTTTTGCCTGGATTCTGATTTTGGAAGATTTCGCATTTAGGATGGGGCACAAAGCTGTTAAAATTTCTGGACTGCTCTTTAGAAAAACATACAGAATCTTGGAAAGTTTTCATCAAAGGAGGAGACCTAGAAGAAATTTCTCTCATTAATTTCTCACCTGAATACCTGGAATATTTTTTTCTGGAATTTTACATCCAGATGCTTTGGTAATAGATTATTAGAGAAATACAAGAAATTATGGATATAGATTGTCTTTTTATTTGAGGGCATACTAAATACGGCAAGAAATGAACTGCTTTTAGGTTCCTCAGTTTCTTTTATGGTTAAATAGATAGTACCGTAATACTTGAATCTCTGCTAAGTTACATTAAAGTGGTTTATCAGTTTTATCAGTTTTACCTTTTTTTAAAAAAACATTTTTTTATGGTATGTGATAATCATTAGAGTACTAGGTTTCTACATTGTTGGTATTCTAATGCAGTGATTTTTTGGCTAGCATGTTTACAAAATGTTACTGTTAATATTGTGTTTTTATTGCCCAGTTTGTCTAGGTCTCATGCAGTTATTTTAGTAGAATATAGTTTTTGTCCAATGGGAAATAACTTCCTAATAAGAAAACTCATGGCATCTAATCAATACTATCAAAAATAGCAAGTGAAATTTATATAAGGTAAAATTTAACTTGATAATATGATTTTAGTCCTTCTCTTTCTTTTATGCAAAATACTGTTACCATTAGGTTGCGCTGAACAAGGGAAAATTCTAAGTTTAGTATTTTTGTTATGCTCCAGGAAATTAAACTATTTGATAATGTAAATTTTGTTGAATTCCATGTATTTACCAGATCCATTAAATAATCTTTTTATACCTTTGTTTATATTTACTTATGTGCAGCCTTCTCAAGATATGTAGTATGTTTTTGCATGTTTATTTTAGACATGGAGATCTTTTGGCCTTCTCACTCCCGTTTCTAAAACACTTTCACTGAATAGTTTAGTTTTAGATCATTGCTTAATAATTAAACTCTTGGCCAGGCACGGTGGCTCACGCCTGTAATCCCAGCACTTTGGGAGGCAGAGGCGGGCGGATCACAAGGTTAGTTCAAGACCAGCCTGGCCAATATTGTGAGACCTTGTCTTTACTGAAAAATACAAAAATGATCCAGGCGTGGTGGCATGCACCTGTAGTCCCAGCTATATGGGAGGCTGAGGCAGGAGAAGCACCTGAATCCGGGAGGCGGAGGTTGCAGTGAGCTGAGATTGTGCCACCGCACTCCAGCCTGGGTGACGGAATGAGACTCCGTCTGAAAAAAAAAAAAAAAAAAAAATTAAACCCTTGTCTAATTTATTTGCTCAGAAATGGTAAATAATTAAATGGTATTCTGTGTGTTGATGAATACTAACTATTATGAGTGGTTATAATTTAACTGAATTTTATTTACTGAGTTATTGGGTTGAGTTGGGGTGAAATTTATACCTTTGTTTCTTAAATATAAGTTAACCATTTTCCTTAAGGCAGGAAAATCTTGTAAAAAGTGCCTTGTTTAAAACTTGTGAGTTAAAGACATGTTGTCAATTTTAATTTAACACAGTTCCTTTGGGTAAGTTTGTAGCTTACATATATAGTGGACACTGAGGAGTTAGCAAGGCAAAAATGTATGAAGTTGTTTTGCTAGACTATTATTTAATTTTCTTAAGAAATTATTTTTTCAAGAACTAGAGTAAAACCTAAACATGATATTCTTTACATGTTTTTGCATGTGTGTAGTTTATAGGTGGGGCAGTGGTATTCATTATATAATTACACTGTTTTATGAGTTTCAGTTTTCTAGCTGAGTTGAGACTTTTCCCAAACAACTGGAAGCCAATTGTTACTATTTGGTAAAAGAAAATAGTAATAATATCTCAAGAATATTGAGGTTGGGGTGGGGTGATGGCAGGAGTGGGGAAAGAAATTGCATGGATCATTTTTTGTTTTATGACATTGTGGTATATTGTTTTCTTGACATTATAGATGCCAGAGTCGATTTTAAAATTTTTCTTATAGATGGAATTAGGTCATTCAGGTAATTGTTTCATGTCTTAGTCTTAAACTGGGCCATAAAGGGAAGAGTAGGGTTGTTTAATTAGTGTGAACACAAAGCCTGGTTTCTCTTATAGTATTTTATGCCCAAATATTAACATCTTGTGAAATGTATTTTATTCCACCAAGCTGTTTTAAACTACAACTTCATGGAAGAAATTTGCTGTTTTTGTTAGAATGGGCAAATGATGCGCTTCCATAAAAATGAAAAAAGTATGTTTGTAACACATTAAATAATCTTATAAAGCTCTGTGGTTATTAAATTTATATGTAATTCTCTGTTAATCATTTACACTTAATTATTTAGATCTTGTTTGATGACTTCTTACAAAATGGCATTGGCATCCAAACATCAATACCTATCTTATTTAGACTACCTGATGTCTACATTGTAGGTGTCACGTCACATACTAATTTTTTGTAGTGTTACTGCCATTAAAAAATTGCTTTTCTGCAAATTAACCCAGGGGAAGAAACTTAATCATTAATAGGCTCTTTGATTATTTTCAGTTTCCACCCATTTCACTGGTTTTGTAGTCTTCCACATATTCTCTGAAATACAATAGTGACTGGAAGACTTCGTGTATCTTGTTGTTTTCTGTTTATGATAGCACATGGTATTTCTATGAATTCTTGTATTGCAGACATTTAAAAATTTCAGTATTGTAGTTCTCCTCCTTGTATTAGCCACTTCTTTGTAGCGCCAGAATTTGTACATTAAATTGGCTTTGACTAGTAAAGTCTATTTTTGAAAATAGTAACATCACAAAACTTTCATATGACAAGCCTTGAATTTTGATACGTCTCCTGTTTCAGTACAGTATTGAGGCAGTCTGTCAGACAGAATATGACAAACTATGTGGGCCTGTTTTCACTTAAACATGTTTATTGGTGAGTTACATCCTGGATTCTTAGCTTTTTGTTTTTTCATTTCTTGTGGCTTTATTGGTTTGTTTCAGAAGGCTTACTAAACTATAAGAAATTGTGAAGTTCTTGCCAAGTAAATACTGCTCTATGGCCAGAGAGTTGTGGAAAACCATGATGCTTAACATTCTGTCTTGGATACATTCTGTGAGGGTAGAATTACAAATGATTGGTGACTCCTGAAGTTTTCCACGGATAACTTGTTTGCCCTTGTAGCAGAAATGATTTGTACATGCCTGTAGTTTCATTTGCCCTTTCTGCTTTTCCTTTCTGCTCTGGAACATTGAAATAACAAAATTCAAGTGACTTACTGTTTTCTAACTTGGATTTTTATAAAATTCCATGTGTGTAGCAATGCCATTTTAAGTTCCATATTAAGATACAGATAGGATTTTAAAAAATGAAGTTTGGCACAAATTAATTTATGGACATTCCTTACTACTTTTTGTGAGCATAGGAAGTTTTCATGTAGTAAAACTATAGAATTTGGGCCTTTATTCTACATATCAAAAGGAGGAAGGTGGTTAAACTATATAAGCTGGAGTCCAAGGTATCTCTTTAAAGAAATAATTCTTTTTAAATATTTTTAAAGTCTTGGCATAGAGTATGTGAGCTATAGATAAACTGGTATGGTAAAACCATGGATTTCTAAGACTTCCATATTAACACTTGTGCATATAACACATAATTTCTTTGCAAAACAATTTTATTTATTTAGCAAAACTGACCTGTATTGTACAAGGAACTTAATTAGAACTTTTTACTAAGGCTGGCCTTCCCTCCAGAGTTTTTGAATCAGTAACATTTGTAGTATGTAAGGAATCATCTATGAGAGTAGAAAAATCTGCTTTTTTTCTTAACTGATATGGTTTGGCCATATTTCTACTAGCAAAAATATTAATTGCTGTTTTTTTACATAAACAAAGAGATACCTTAAAGCTAGATTTTTATCTTTAATGTAGAAATTGGGTGGCCCAAAGGTTGTCTGCTCCAGTCATTCCCTCCTCCATCCTGTTCTTTAAACTTTAAAGAATTAAAGGCAGTTTATTCAATACAATTGTTATATTATTATTAAGGGATTTAAATTCAATAATACTTAAAAAGAGAGTTTAAAAGGAGTAAATTTTCATGTAGGGACTAGTACCCTTAACTTCTGCTATGGAGATGGGATTAAAAGACCCTTCTCTTTCTCTCCCTAATATGCTAGGTATGTAGCACATTCTGACCCAGAGGTTAAATACAGAGGACTTGTCTTGCAGAGGGATGAGGAGAGACTAGTCATGCCTTTGGAAAAGATAGAAACCGGACTTCCCGGTTTTTGGATAATAGAGATGTATATCAGTGTAGGAAAGCACCATCCACCCACAAAGTACACATTTACATATTGCTCACAGGGTTGCCTGGACACAAGGGAAACAGTTTCTTCAGGAAATGTAATCTGGACATTAATACATTTGCATTGTTTGCTGGACTATTGTATTATAGCACATAATTCTGTTGGGACTATGATTTTTGGACTTTCAACTTTCAGATGTGTCTTTAGTAACTTATTTTGTATGAAAATATGGGACATTAGAAAAAGTATATTTATGGGTTTATTTCCTCTGAATTCCTTTTTTTCTTCTGTCATACTAACTGTAAAGAGAGTTATGTACTTATTTTAAAAGATTTTAAGGATAATGTTAGACAATTGTATGGTTTCTTTGTGTGTGTGTGTTTATCTTTTGCTTGCCTTATTTAGCAGTTTTAACGTTCGGGTATTCCTAAAGTTTTGAATCTTTATCTTTTCAGAATCTTTAGAACAAGATGTTCTTGATAATAATACAGAGCAGACAGATGACAAAATACCAGCTACAGAACAGACAAACCAAGTGATTGAAAAAGCATCTGACTCAGAGGAACCAGAGGAGAAACAAGAGACTGAGAATGAGGAAGCCTCAGTGATTGAAACCAACTCCACAGTTCCCGGAGCTGATTCTATTCCTGATCCTGAACTAAATGGAGAATCTTTGACTGCAGAGTAGTAAATGCTTCCATGTGCCTTCAACTGGATATTTATAGTCTCGTTGATGTCAGTTATTGCTTTTTCTGTGGCACTTACTTTTTTTGCCCCTCTAAGGGTATGCTTGTGTATCATTTGAATTCAGATTGCCTAGCTATTTGAACATCTCAAAGTTATATATACTGAGTATTAAAAGCAAGTTATATCAGTGAAGTAAGATCCTTTTGAATGTACAAAGACCCACACTATTGAGACAGCTTTTAGATACTTTTTTGTCCATTCTAAAAGTAAGCAAACATGATTGCCTTGTTTTCTGTATGTATAACCTGTAAATATCCATTTTGACATAGGAAGAACTTTGGTTAAGAGTAAGTTCTCTAATTGTGTTTGTTTTAAGGAATGAAACTTGGTTAAGATTTTGACTACTTCATTATTAAAAATTGATAGAATTTTAGCTCCTGAGATATTTACAACTGGGGGAAATGTCTATTTAGGTGTTTACATTAAGCGGTATGAAAGTTGTTATTGTTACCACATAGACAGTGGTACGAATTCTCAATAAGAATGCAATGGAACAGTTAAGTAGAACTGTAACTACATAGGCACTGGTACGAATTCTCAGTGAGAATGCAATGAAACAGTCAAGTGCAGTGTTTCTTTTTGATGTCTTTTATTTTACAACTGGGCCAAAGGCACATGATGTATATAATTAGTTTATATTTACACACTAGCATATAGGAAATATTTCTGCACTTGACCCTACTTGAATTCTGAGCATTATTTATACGTATAAAATGATGATATATAAGTGAATTTTGTGCTCTTGTTTGTATTTTATTAAGGAAAATAAAAATAATCTGGCATCAGTTTCATTTTGCTAAATATCTAGTCTTCTTCAAACAGTATCTTGGTGGGTGACTTGGCTACCTGAAAAATCTTAGGAGGAATAGCTCACAATACAATAAATCTGTAGATTCTGCTTAGAGCAAATTATGGTACTTTTATTCAGACTTGTTTCCTTTCTAGTTAAGAGAAATAGTGACATTTAGAGATTTTAATCAAAAGTTAGGTTTTTCTGATTCAGGAATATTGTAGGCCAGCCATTTGTAATTTTTAACTTTGAGAAACAAATTTTGTGAGAATAGGTAGTGGGTTGCTGTTAGTTAATTGGATTTAATATTTGTATTAAGGATTAACTGGAAAAAATGTGTCTCAGTGCTGATTCTTGGACCTTTAATACAGTGTGCTTATCTGTTATGGCCTCCTTTTATCTCTCTTCTCCAATATTAAAAAAAATGGAAATCGAATTATTATGCTGAAGGGAAAAATATACCTGTATAAGAATGGTGTGTTTGGCTAATGTTTCTAAGTTGCACACAGTTTATTAAAAAGTGAACAAAACATTTTTATCATTTAAAAATCTATCTTTATGATTTAATATCTCATATGTGACTTTTTTTTTTTTTGGAACTCAATCTGTTAACAGTCTGGGACATCTGGTATAGTAACCAGAGTTTTTGAGCCTGCCGTATTGGGCTTAAATTTCGGGTCTGTAGTCTTGGGCAAGTCACCTAAACTCACTGAGATGATTTTTTCATCTGTAAAATGGGAAGAATTATGTTTATTTTTGAAGGGTATTAGGATAATTAAAAATAATGTAATGTGCCTAGCACACTACCTGATAATGATGGCATTTGTTCTTATTAACGTCTTTAAAATATGCAAGGACCATAAGTTTTTCCTCTTGCAGATGAGGAAATTAAAAAATAATACAAACATGTAATTCAGCTTCTCAGATTCAAGCCAATGTTTTTTGCATCAACTTTTCTTTATTGTATGTATGTATATAAATACATAGATTAAGGAAATAGGAAACTGAAACTCTATAGAATATAATCTTTTTAAAAATAATTTCATCAGGTTTTTTGTATGTTACTGACCCATATGGATTTTAGTAACATCTTGCTTAGTCATGTTGTTATAAAACATTCAAATTCTGATATACATTGCTTGAAAATGAGTAAGTACCTCAGAGAAATTTGATAGACTCAAACACATAGTATGACAAATATCTTTGAAAGAAATATGGAGGAAAGTTAAAAGGGGATTAGTAAAATTAATGCAATAGGTAACATGTTTGTAACCATATAGTATCCTTTTAGATATAAAAGCTTATTTTCATTATTATTATAATAAACAGTTAATGGTTGAAACATTAGTAAAATGTCCTATTACTGATTATTAAGACTAGTATAAATGAGAAAAGCCAAGCTATTAAGTACAATTAGCTACAGTGATCTTAGCTTCCTTGCTTACAATTGTTCAGTGGGCCATCATCTAAATTCTTCTATGTCCCGAGCGTGATCTACAAACATGGTCTAGCTTCTGTCTCTCCATCTTCCCACCATCGTTGTGCTGTAGCCATATGGAACTCCTTTCAGTTCTCTGACCATGCCCTTTCCTGCCTCAGATTTCAGCTTAAATTTTCCCTCCTCAGAGAGATGCCTTCCCAAACTCCCCATCTAAAGCTGGCCTCTACCTTTCATCTAAAGCTGGCCTCTGCCTTTTACTCTCTATCATGTCACTCTCTGCTCACCATCCTTATCACAATGTGTATTTGATTTGTTTGCTAGTTTACTGTCTTCACAACATAATGTCCGTTTGTGCAAGGGTCTTATTTTTCTTATTCATGTCTGTATCTCAAGGGTCTAGCACAATGCTTGATGCATATTGTGTGAATAAATACTTTGTTGCCAAATCCAGTGAAAACTCTCAGTTCTTGTTTCACTGCTTGGCAGTATTGACGTTGTTGAATATTCTCTGAGATACTTTTTTTCTTTTGGCTTTTCACATATCACACTATTATTCTCTTATTTCTCTGGCTTCTTGCTCTTAACGTCCTGTAAGTGTTGGTGTTCCTTAAGTTCTACCTAGTGTCATCATTTCTTCATTCTGCATATTCTTTCTCTAGGGGTTCTTCTCAACACCAAAGGACTCAACCATCTGTCTCTCTGAATCTCAGATCTCCAACTTTGATCTGTTTCCTTTACTTTAGAGCTATATATTTGCCTGCCTACTGGCCTGTCTATCACAATCCATATATTCAAGAATGAACACTATACTTTGCTTCAAACCTTTAGAACATTCAAACCGTTTGTTTCTCATCTAATCAAATAGAGTTACTCTCTAAGCCAGAAGCTGTAAACTCATCTCTTTTCCCTTTATTCAAACTGTCAATTTTTGTCTCCTAAACATCTTCTAGTTATATTCTCATTTCTGTATTCACATTGCGTTAATAATGATGATAAACATTTGCATTCTTATTCTGTGCCAGGAAACATGCTAACTGCTGTATATATATTATTTTATTTGTACTTTGGCAAGAATCCTGTGAAGATTTTTATCTTTGGACTACTAGAAGAGAAAGCTGAGTTGTAGAGCGAGTATGTATTTAAGTCCGTTTGGGCTGCTATAACAGAATACCACAGACTGGGTAACGTGATGAACAAAAATTTATTTGGCTCAGTTCTGGAAGCTGGGAAATCCAAAAGCATGATGCTAGCATCTGGTGAGGGCGTTTGTGCTTTGTCATCCCATGCCAGAAGGCAGAAGGGTAAGAGAGGGCAAGAGTGAGCAAGAGATGGAAGTTGCAACCTCAAGCTGTTTTATAATGAGCATTAATCCATTCATGAGGGCTTCACCCTCATGACCTAAACATCTCCATTAGGCTCCAGCTTCCACTGCAACAGTTAGCATAAGTTTTCAACACATGCTTTTTGTAGCATTCAAACCATAGCAGGAAGCAACTTTGCTTAAAGTTGTATACCTGGTAAGTGGAAAATCAGGGATTTGAATGTAGGCAAATGACTTGAGAGGATTTACTCTTAATTTCTGTTGTACTGCTTCTAATTTTGGCCTCCATCATTTCAGATTACCAAAGCTGTCTCTTAACTGGTTTCTTTGTCTCCAACCTTGGGCACTTGCTATCTATTCTGTGTGCTGCAGCCTGAGTTTTTAAAAGACGGAAAATGAGGGGCCGGGCGCGATGGCTCATGCCTGTAATCCCAGCACGTTGGGAGGCCAAGGCGGGCGGATCACCTGAGGTCAGGAGTTCGAGACCAGACTGACCAATGTGGAGAAACACCGTCTCTACTAAAAATACAAAATTAGCCAGGCATGGTGGTGCATGCCTGTAATCCTAGCTACTCAGGAGGCTGAGGCAGGAGAATTGCTTGAACCCGGGAGGCGGAGGTTGCAGTGAGCAGAGATTGCGCCATTGTACTCCAGCCTGGGCAACAAGAGTGAAACTCCATCTCAAAAAAAAAAAAAAAAAAAAAAAAGGAAAATGAATCTCCCACACCATTGCTTAGACCCTTTAATGACTCTTGAGATGAGGTCCAAATTTACTAATAACGTCTGCAAAGCCCTGTGTAATTTTGCTCCTAGTTATGGCTGGCATCTGCACCGACTACAGCCACTGCCACCTCCCCTGCCACACACACATTTTAAAAGTAACAATACTAGTGTTTTCTGTGCTTTGCATATACAAAGTCTTTTCTCATCTCCCAGCCTTCTTGAGCTTTTCCTCTGCCTGAGATACGCTCCCACTCACATAGACATTGGGGGCACTAAATAAAAATAGCTGTTTAATTGAATTGGAATCGTTCCACTTGGAACCCAAGTTTGGAAATTTTGCTACTTCTTGTTAAGCTAGGCCTTTTATTCTTGAAGTTGCTATTTCTCACACAAACTCATTTTGTGCATTAGACACAGTCACTATTGTTATGGAGAACATAATCGTATCAGGAGAGATACAGCTTTGGGTGTGGATGTGCGTGTGTCAGGGGAGAGATGTTCTGATTATATGATGATTCTCATTAAATATAGTATGCTGAGTTTCCAAAAATCCTAAATGACTTAGAAATGGTGCTATATGTGGTTTGTTTGACCCCTGCAAATCTCATGTTGAAATTTGATCCCCATTGCTGGAGGTGTTTGAGCATGGAGCGGATCCCTCATGAATGTCTTGGTGTTGTCCTTGCAGTAATGAGTTCTTGCTCTATTTTTCCTCCCCTGGAAGCTGATTGTTTAAAAGAGCCTGGTATCCTCCCTCCCTTTCTTCTTTGTTTCCTCTCTCTTGCTGTGTGATCTCTGCACACATCAGCTCCCCTTTGCTTTCTGCCATGAGTGGTCTGAGGCTCTCACCAGAAGCCAAGCAGAGGCTGGCACCATGCTTCTAGTACAGCCTGCAGAACTGTAAACCAAATAAACTTCTTCTTTGTTTTTTTTTTTTTTTTCAATAAATTACCCAGCCTCAGGTATTCCTTAACAACACAAATGGGCTAAGACACAGGGTTATAGGGATAGCAGGCACCTGAGCCAAGCCAGAACTTAGATCTCAACTGTTAATGCAGGATGATTTGTATTGAACCATGAATTTTACACTGCCTCTCAATGTTGGTGTCAGCATTTAAGGTTATTTAAAAAATACAACCTTAAGGTTATATAAAGTTAAAGTTTTATTTAAAAAATAAGACCTTATAAGTCTACTTTTATTTCCAGTGGACAGCAACTACTTAATCGTCTTAAAACTGTCTTCTTACAATATTACTTTACAATATTACCTGTTGGATTTATTATCTGTGTACAAATCAGTTAGTTGAAGGGCCAAAGAATAAAGACAATTTGTGAATTATGAATATTTTGAAATGGTCATGGAGATTAGCTACTCTAGAAAATTGGAAGAAGATACTGTATTAAGTTACTATCTGGTACAACTTCAATTAATTGTGAAAATTATAGCAGAGATCTAGATATAGTTTATGAACTCCTAAAGAGACATTGAAGGAAATTCAAGTACTTATGTAAAGATGAACCAAGGTAGAGATGGTTGTGAATTGGTGATCTGCTGTATGTTACAGTTATGTAATTTGACTTGTTTCAAAAGTATTAAAGTTTTAAGTGTATGCATTCTACTGGTCAATAAGTAAATATATTCAGGCTCTGAATGTAGACAGATGAATATATAAATATAGAAAAGTACATTTGTTAGAATACAAACAAGAATAAAAATTAAAATGAGTACAGAATGAAAACCTTATTAAATTGTATCACTCCATATATTATTTGTCTCATCCTAATTTCTTTCCTCCTCAGAAACTAATCTACATTTTCTACTTTAATGCTATTTTAAATGACTAAAAATTACTAAATTTATTGGGTAGTAGGTATCTTACCCCAATTGCCCTTTATCAGTTTGCCTGTATATGAAACTTAGATTCCACTTAATTTTCCATTCTTGGTCCTCCAGAGCTTCTATCATACCTGGTTTAATTCATACTACTAATGGACTTTAGGAGAAGGAAGCACCATCCAGTTATATAGTTCTATATTACTTGATGCTTTTTAAAACCTAGATTTTCTGCTTTATGCATTTTCTCTATTTTTTTAAGTATACCTTCCTTTTTGTTTGGCAGCAGAATTAATGGAAGTTGGAAGTACTCTGGAAGGATTAAAAAATGTTCTCAAAAGTCTCCCTCGTAAATTAGACTTTTAAGTTTTTAGTCCAGGATTCTGTGAGAATAGGCCAGATTTTCAGCTGCCAAAGACTTTTACCAGATCCCTGGCACTTGATTTAGGACAACTGGGAAAAATCATTTATTTTCATGAAAATAAATATTTTGAAAGGTGAAGAAAGTGGCAAATTAAGTGTACATTGTTTGAATACCTTCTCTTGGTCAGGCACTGTATGCTAAGTACTTTCACACAGTTCTCACAACAACCATGTGAGGAGATAGAATCCTATCAAACAGATTAAGTTCATTCCCCAAGACTATTTAGTTTATGGGCATTGCAAATGGAATCTGAACCTAGGATCTTTAAGTCCATGCTCTTTTTACTACCTATGAATCCTCTCTTTTGGTAGATGTAAAAAATAGATTAATGCTCTTTTTGGTTCCTCATATTTTTGTGATAATTTTTACTTCTTCAGGGCAGTCTTAACCTAGGACTTGCTAGACACTCTATTCAACACCCTTCCTTGAAATTCCTTCTAATATTATCTCCCATATCAAACTATGAACTCCTTGAAGGCAAGACCATATCTGTTGTTGCTCATCATTTTATTCCCAGTGTTCAACACATGGAAGACAATATCTGTTGAATAGGTAGTATGCACAAACAGACCACACAGAATGGGAAATATACTCTTAGTGCAGATTTTGTAGTGTGGGGAATTTTGCAAATCTTAAATTGTTTGAACTATTGAGTAGGGAAAGGGCCAGATAACTTGTTCTTCACAATTTAGGCAAACTCCAGTTGGTTCCTCTGTCTTTTTTTGATCCATTGTCCACATTGCTCTTGGAGCTTTCTAAAACACACATCTTTAAAAATATTCTACGACTCATTTGTATATTGCAACTCCTTAGGCAACTTGCAAGGAAGCCCTTCAGAATTGAAAATCACCTTTTCAGCCTATTTCCCAGTACTCTCCTTTATACTCCGGCCATAGATAAGTATTTCATACATCTGAGAGATGCCATGCACTCTCATACGATCTATTCTTTTTAAACTCTCATTTCTTCAAGACCCAGCATTAACTGTAATCTTCTGAGTGACATCATCCTCAAATTTTCTAAGCAGTTACTTGCTTTTTTGTTGACTGCACTTTATACACTTTATGTAACTTGTAGTCTCCTGACCTCTTGTTATTTGTTCTGTCTACTTCCCTCATTTGACCTAACACTGAAGATAGGCCATGTTCCTTAATTTTTACTTTCTCACTTTTGCTCTCCTCAAACAAAATAACAGGAAATAAAAACAAAACCTGTGCCTGCTACAGGTATGTTGAGTGGATTCATATAACTGATAGATCTGACTTTCTCAGCATCAATGGTTGGTGTGCTGCTTCTCTTGAAACTCTTACAAATCCAGGAATTGGAGCTAGAAAGTGAGAAGGACTAGCTCAAGACATAAGAATATGGAAACTGAGCACATTGAGGGTGGGGGGATTCATGTGTTTTGTACTCTCAATGCCTGACATAGGAAAAGCTCTCATCATGAATGAATTGAACTGGAGATGACCTCACAACACAGGTGTTCAGGGGGATTACAGTACAGGAGCTCATCCCTCATTCACATGAATCCATGATTTGGATAAAGTTTCTAACTTGTACATAAAATATTTTGTGTTCATTTAATGAGTTCCCATTGTTGAAGATCCCAATACCCCTCACTCCCTGCTCCCGTAAATATCTATGGAATGAGGTATTTAAAAATATTTTTTGTTTTTATGTTGATTTTTATTCATTATCTGATTTCTGACTCATTTAGTGTTATAACTGGCATTAAGTTAGAAATGGTCTGGATAAAGTTGCTGCTTTTTTGACATCTGTGTCTAGTGGAGCCTGGACACACTCACATGTACATACATACAGCATGCAAAATAATGTAAGAATATTTTCTCTTTCAGTATATAGACCATAGAAATTCAGACCTTAAAGTCAGACACATGCATCTAAAAAGTATTAAAAGGGGCTGGGTGTGGTGGCTCACACCCATAATCCCAGTACTTTGGGAAACTGAGGCGGGCGCATCACCTGAGGTCGGGAGTTTGAGACTAGGCTGGCCAACATGGTGAAACCCTGTCTCTACTAAAAATACAAAAATTAGGGTGGGGAACCCTATAATCCCAGCTACTCCAGAGGCTGAGAGGAGAACTGCTTGAACCCTGGAGGCAGAGGTTGCAGTGAGCCGAGATTGCAACATTGCACTCCAGCCCAGGCGACAGAGCGAGACTCTGTCTCAAAAAAATAAAATAGGCCGGGTGTGGTGGCTCATGCCTGTAATCCTAGCACTTTGGGAGGCCGAGGCGGGTGGATTGCCTGAGCTCAGGAGTTCGAGACCAGCCTGGACAACATGGTGAAACCCTGACTTTACTAAAATACAAAAAATTAGCCAGGTGTGGCTGCGTGTGCCTGTAGTCCCAGCTACTCGGGAGGCTGAGGCAGAAGAATTGCTTGAAAGAGGCAGAGGTTGCAGTGAGCCAAGATCGCACCACTGCACTCCAGCCTGGGTGACAGAGCGAGACTCCATCTCAAAAATGAATAAATAAATAGCATTAAAAGGAAATGTGTTACTGTACATGGCAAGTGTAATTGAAACTTGCTCTAGTTGTGGTATAATTTATGAATTGAAGCTAACCAAGTTATTCATTGTCTTATTTTTTCTTTTTGAGATGGAGTTCGGCTCTTGTTGCCCAGGCTGGAATGCAATGGTGTGATCTCGGCTCACTGCAACCTCCGCCTCCTGGGTTCAAGCGATTCTCCTGCCTCAGCCTCCCGAGTAGCTGGAACTACAGGCGCATGCCAGCATGCCCAGCTAATTTTTGTATTTTTAGTAGAGACGGGGCTTTACCATGTTGGTCAGGCTTGTCTTGAACTGCTGACCTCAGGTGATCCTCCCACCTCGGCCTCCCAAAGTGTTGGGATCATAGGCGTGAACCACCACACCCAGCCTCATTGTCTTTTTTTTTTTCTTAATTATACTTTAAGTTCTAGGGTACATGTGCACAATGTGCAGGTTTGTTAACATATGTATACATGTGCCATTCTGCTGTGCTGCACCCGTTAACTCGTCATTTGCATTAGGTATATCTCCTAATGCTATCCCTCCCCGTCCCCCCACCCCATGACAGGCCCCAGTGTGTGATGTTCCCCACCCTGCGTCCAAAATGAAACTGGCTACTTGTGCCTTACTGTCTTTAGCAAGAATTCTAAAGGCTTTGCATAGCTGCCATGAGTTGGCTCTTGTTTTATTAAATTACAGTGGTTTGCTTTTTAAAAATATCTTTTTTAGCAGCAACAAGAAGGAAAATATATTTGGAATGGACTTGTATTCTCAATTAAGAATATCCACATGGCCAAATAATACATGAATTTTCAGAATGGGATGCTGTGAATTGTGTGAAATAAAGTACAGACTGAAAGAAAATTGATATGCTTGAGACATGTTTTGGGTAGATGTTATGGGTTCTTCCTGGTCCTTTTCAGCACAGTGTTTTCTTTTTTGAAGACCGGATTCTTTTTGTATGTTTGTATGATCTTCTCTTCAATAAGGCAATCTCCTGTAGTTGGGCTTGATGAAATTAAATTATGTTTTATTTGTTTCAGAATAACCACAATCACTATAGAAAAAGGAGGGGATTTTTTCCTTTCCACTGTTTCTTCCTGCACCTGAACCATCAAAGGAGAAAACCACAGCTGTTCATGTTTTAGTACATTCTGATAAGACCAATTTATCTACCTGGCAAACAATTGTAAGCAAAAGTTTGAAGCCAGAGTGAATGTCCAACAATTCTTTCGGGTCAGGATGGCACAAAACTACTAAATTGTGTGTTGGCAAAGTAGTGCTGTGTATCTGGAGTTGGAAGAAGAGAATGGGAAACAGATGCCTTGCTTTCTAATAAAGAAGCTGAATTTGGGGCAACTGCATTCCAGATGAATAAGAAGAGATATGGCAGCTGACACCTTCTGTTTTTAAGAGTGCCTTCAATGGACATGTAAACAACTCAATTTATGCGTTATAGGTTTTATTGTCTCTAAAGAGTGATTTATATCCTTATTTCTGCATTATTGTCCACCAGGTAGTGCCCTCTGTTAGGGAGCCTGCACTACTTTTTTAGACCTTTGTCTTCATTAGTACAGCAATTTTAGCTTGTGATCATTGTGATCACATTGTGATCACTAGACCTCATTGATAAGCTAAGACAGTCTGAGATTCATAGTGCTAACATCTAACCTTGCCACTGGCTTCTTGACCCTTCTGCTTTCAAAACATGGGTTCACTTTTTTTTCAACCCAAAGTAGAACTCTATCTATTTTTCACACACATTTTGGTCAGTTTAAAGGTTGTTCAGAATCAAATACTGTGCTTTCAAATTTGATAATGTATGAGTGCAGAAGGATGACCTTTGATACATAGTCATACATCAACATGCCACGAGCAGTAAATGCACCAATTACCTTTGCTACATCGAAATGGTGCTTTGGTTTTATCTTCAGAGCAATTATTGCAAAAACAAAAACAAAACAAAAATGCACTTACGTTCTAGTTAGGAAATTAGTAAAATTAAAGTATTTTTTAGAAGTAGTCCTAACTTCTGTATTCATTTTCAACATAAGTTGGTTTTTATAAGATACTCTAGTTGGCTAACAAAGGATGTTAATTATTCTGATAATATTAGACAGATTGATAGAAAGCTACTTTGTGTTTTATGAATAGGTTATTTTTCAAGAGGATTAAACACTGTTCTAGTACAAGAATTTTACCATATGTGTTTTAAAATATATTAATATCTGTGTCCAGTGGTCATCCAAAGGAATATTTAGTGATGACACGGACCTTTATGTTGTGGCAACATACAGCTGCATATGGCTTCTGCCACGATCAGTGGGATTGTTGTCCCAGTGTTTTCATTTATTCATTCATTCCTCTTTTAAGGAATGCCTTCTATATGCTGTCTGTGTGCTGGAGATATAGAGGGAATGATACATGGACCTCCCCACCCCCACCTCAGGGAGTTCACAGTAGATGCATTTAGTCTAATAGTTCAGTCTTGAGAAGTCCCAAGATGAAACCGTAGTAAGTTCACTTTGTAAGTGCTAAGTGAGGTGTGCATTGGACTTAGAAGATCAGGTTTGTGTTTTGGCTCTGCCACTTTGCAGCAGTATGACCTTGTGGGAAAGCCACATAACCTCTCTGAACCTTAGTTTCCTTGACTATTAAAAAATATGTAGTACACAGAGCTGCTGTGAAAAGTGAGAGGAAACGTCTAGGCCAAGTCTGGCCCAGAGTGGGAAACTTCGTTTTCTACTTCCCATCCTTTCTTTCTTTCTTCAACTCTCAGTCTGCCAGTTTACAATTTCTCTGTAAATTCCTTTTTTTCTGGTATAGAGGCTGTTAACAGGAATTCAGGGAGTCCAAGGCCCTCTGGAAATTGAAGAATTTTGTAGGTGTGCATGCACATTTCTTCAGGAAGAGAAGATATAGCCCTCATCTGATTTTCAGAGGGGACCATGAGTCAGTAGAGGAGAAATGTAGCTCTCTTCTTGGAGAATAGCTTGAAGAAAGATATTATCATTACTGTAATATTTGGATTGATTAGGTAAAAAAAATCAATTGGATCTCAAGTACCCTTTCTTCAGGCATTAAAGAATTCTTCAAAATATTCCTATGGCCAGAAGCCATACTGTCAGGAAAAAAAGCAGCCATGCCACACTAGCGGCAAAATTAATATACAAATCAATTCAGTGCATGGGTCTTGAATGTTTTTAGATTTCTGATAGCTTTATCAAGGATCGCTTTCAAATATAAGAATAGCTTAAAACTTGTCAGGTTAGTAACTTGTCACTTAGTAAAGGTGAATTTTGAAAGTAAGATGGGAGTATTATAAGGAATCATAAGATATCATACTGGGTTTGATATTATAAAGACTGTATTTCTACCCCTCCCCACCCCAGCTTGTTCTTTAATTGTCCCCTTGTCTCCCCCTCCCAGAAAGCTCTTGCTTATGCAACGATGTCATAAAATTAGTTCTTTTTTTAAATGAACGTCTGCCTATTTTTCTGTCTGTTTTGAATATTGGATATCTAAAGCACAATGATAAAAGTTTTAAAAAGCTATTTTACTGCAATCTATCATTGTAACACATTAATTGTTTTTCTTGGGTTTCCAGTGAGTCTTTAGTCCTTTTAGCTTACATGTTTATAAATGGATATGTACACAGCTGTATTCTTAAACCAAAACTGTCTGAGTGAGGTGCTTTGTGTGTGGGATCATACTTGCTCCCTGTAGCTCTGCTCACATGAACTACCATTATTAAACTTCGGAATCAAATACAGACCATTTGGTATAATCTGAAGCCATGTGAACCTCTGGCCATTGTAAAGAGATTGGAACCCTTTAACTTATTCTTTACAGGCATCAGAGTAGCTGTCAAATGGTAATGTGTTTTTTCCCCTCATACTCAGGCAGGCTGGGGGCTTGGATGCCTAGTCTCACTCCTTTCCCTAGTATCTCCTCTTTATAATTTCTTCCTTAGAATGTATTTTGAGTGTGAGCTTGCATTCTGTAGGCCAAAGCCTGTTGCATGGTAAAATGAGGTTCATGACAGAATTATTAATGACAGTGGAAAAAAATAGGTGATCAGAAGGTTCAGAAGTGGGAGAAGGTGTTTAAATAATGCATTTACAATATTGCGAAGTTTTAGGCTGGGCACGGTGGCTCACGCCTGTAATCCCAGCACTTTGGGAGGCCGAGGAGGACAGATCATGAGGTCAGGAGTTTGAAACCAGCCTGACCAACATGGTGAAACCCCTTCTGTACTAAAAATACAAAAATTAGCCAGGCGTGGTGGCGTGCGCCTGTAATCCCAACTACTCAGGAGGCTGAGGCAGGGGAATTGCTTGAACCTGGAAGGCAGAGGTTGCAGTGAGCTAAGATTGTGCCATTGCACTCTAGCCTGGCGACAGAGCGAGAGTCCATCTCAAAAAAAAAAAAAAAAGAAGTATATATTTTGAAGTTTTAATGTGAGAAAATGCCCATGATTTAATATTAAAAGTGGATATAAAGTTACACAGTATATACAGTCTGCTCTTACATGCAAGAATGCATACACACAAGTATATATAAAGAACTGGAAAGAAATATAGTCATCTTTTAACTGATTATATTTTGGTTGTAGGATATGGGTTATTTTTTTCCTTACCCTTTTCCCTGTATTTTCTAAATTTAACATCAAAGATGTATATTACTTTCAGCAATTCTAATTTTTAAAGTAAAAAAGTTTAAAATCTAAAATAATGATCTACAACAAATCATTTTTTTACACAAAAATGTTTAAATTCATGTTAATAGTTGTTTCCAAATTCAGAGCATTTTCATATGTGCAAAGTCTCTCAGGAAAGAGTTCATTTATGTTCAGCTTCAAAAGGGAGAGAGAATCAAAGCCTGAGAAGAAGAAAAAGTTTATTTGAGCAGTAAAAATATAGGGACCTCTGTTACTCTGGAAGTAGAAAAGAGGAATGAATGCTTTATGAATGCTATGGGTTTAAAAGTTGGGAAGGAAGGAATCTGAGAAGCTCAGATTTTTTTTTCTTGCAGCAGCTTAAAGCACACTCAGCTTGTGGAGTAGTATGAAAGCTCCCTGCATGCATTTACATATTTCCTCCCCTTCCCTTTATATGCACATATATAGACACACACAGAGCTCGTTAATTCCTTTAATCAAGAGAAATGAATTTTGTCTTCTATTAAGTACTTGATTTGTTATACTCAATATGGCACCATAATCTTTGATCTTCCCTTAATATATTTCTTTGGAAATTTCACAACTAAGTTAATATTGAGACTGCTTCTTATGGATATTAAAATAACTTCCTAAACCTAGGTTCCGATATACATTTTTAAATGATCACAATACACTTTACTGTAATGCATGTCAGAGCAGTTTGGTCTAGAATTGTCTTGTGACAGCAATTATAGCAAGATCTAATTCAAGCTCCACAAATCGAGAATTGTGATAATTTGTATTAATAATAGAGGTAAGAATGAATTTCACTATTTAAAAGATTACAATTTAGGTAAATTTATAGCATATGTAAGATTTTATGGAAATATTTACCTAAGGGGTAGTTATTTTAACTGTCTAATTATGTACAGCAGTATAAGTGAAGGCTACTCTGATGTGCTGGTTTCATATGGGAGAAACTATAATTAACTGAATGCATAGTATATACCCAGCAAGACAGTTTATATACAGTGTCATTTGGTCCTTAGAAGAATTCTTTGAAATAGATGATTTTCATCTCCGTCTTGTAGGTACGAAAGCTGAAGTTCTAAGTTCAGTAACTCATCTAAGGTCACTTAGTAAGCTGTAGAGGCAGGATTTGAACACTGCTTGATCTGATTACTAAGCCCATAAACATTTCATGTATCACACAGCTTCCGTTCTTGTCCATTTGTTAAAGTTGCCTTTTTATCTGCAACACTCTTCTTTACCTTGTATACTTTAAAGTGATTAAAATAACCTGTAGAAATGTTCCATAGTGGTTTTTTTGTTCAATATTTTGAAGAAATGACGAATATCCTGAAATATGCCTTTGGTAAAATGAGCATTCCTTAGGTTGGCTTGATTTTGCCAAGCACTATTAGAGATTTTACTATTATTAAGAACCAGGATTCCCAGGCAAGATGTCCGAATAGGAACAGCTCCGGTCTGCAGCTCCCAGTGAGACCAACGCAGAAGGCAGGTGATTTCTGCATCTTCAACTGAGGTACTCCATTCATCTCATTGGGACTGGGTAGACAGTGGGTGCAGCCTACTGAGGGTGAGCAGAAGCAGGGTGGGGCATTGCCTCACCCAGGAAGTGCAAGGGGTCAGGGAACTCCCTCCCCTAGACAAGGGAAGCCATGAGGACCCTGCTGTGAGGGATGGTGCTATCTGGCCCAGATACTATGCTTTTCCCATGGTCTTCGCAACTCACAGACCAGGAGATTCCCTCAGGTGCCTACACCACCAGGGCCCTGGGCTTCAAGCACAAAACTGAGTGGCTGTTTGGGCAGACACCAAGCTAGCTGCAGGCGTTTTTTTTTAATACCCCAGTGGCACCTGGAAAACCAGCAAGACAGAACCATTCACTCCCCTGGAAACAGGGCCAAAGCCAGAGAGCCAAGTTGTCTTGCTCAGCGGATCGCACCTACATGGAGCCCAGCAAGCTAAGATCCACTGGCTTGAAATTTTCGCTGCCAGCACAGCACTGTGAAGTCCACCTGGGACTCTCCAGCTTGGTGGGGGGAGGGGCGTCCACCATTACTGAGGCTTGAGTAGGTGGTTTTCCCTTCACAGTGTAAACAAAGCCACCAGGAAGTTCGGACTGGGCAAAGCCCACTGCAGCGCCACAAAGCCACTGTAGCCAGACTGCCTCTCTAGATTCCTCCTCTCTAGGCAGGGCATCTCTGAAAGAAAGGCAGCAGCCCCAGTCAGGGGCTTATAGATAAAACTCCCATCTCTCTGGGACAGAGCACCTGGGGGAAGGGGTGGCTCTGGGCGCAGCTTCAGGCAACTTAAATGTTCCTGCCTGTCGACTCTGAAGAGAGCAGCGGATCTCCCAGCACAGCGCTTGAGCTCTGCTAAGGGACAGACTGCCTCCTCAAGTGGGTCCCTGACCCCCATGCCTCCTGACAGGGAGACACCTCCCAGCAGGTGTCAACAGACATCTCATACAGGAGAGCTCTGGTCGGCATCTGGTGGGTGGCCCTCTGAGATGAAGCTTCCAGAGTAAAGAACAGGCAGCAATCTTTGCTGTTCTGCAGCCTCCGCTGGTGAAACCCAGGTAAACAGGGTATAGAGTGGACCTCCAGCAAATGCCAGCAGACCTGCAGAAGAGAGGCCTGACTGTTAAAAGGAAAACTAACAGACAAAGAGCAATAGCATCAACATCAACAAAAAGGACAACCACACAAAAACTCCATCCAAAGGTCACCAATGTCAAAGACCCAAGGTAGATAAATCCACGAAGATGAGGAAAAACCAGCACAAAAAGACTGAAAATTCAAAAAACCAGAATGCCTCTTCTCTTCCAAAGGATCACAACTCCTCACCAGCAAGCGAACAAAACTGGAAGGAGAATGAGTTTGACGAATTGACAGAAGTAGGCTTCAGAAGGTGGGTAATAACAAACTCCTCTGAGCTAAAGGAGCATGTTCTAATCCAATGCAAGGAATCTAAGAACCTCGATAAAAGGTTACAGGAATTGCTAACTGGAATAACCAGTTTAGAGAAGAATATAAATGAACTGATGGAGCTGAAAAACACAGCACGAGAACTCCGTGAAGCATAAAGTATCAATAGCCAAATTGATCAAGCAGAAGAAAGGATGTCAGAGATTGAAAATCAACTTAATGAAATAAAGCATAAAGACAAGATTAGAGAAAAAAAGAATGAAAAGGAACGAACAAAGCTTCCAAGAAATATGGGACTATGTGAAAAGACCAAACTTACATTTGACTGGTGTACCTCAAAGTGATGGGGAGAATGGAACCAAGATGGAAAACACTCTTCAGGATATTATCCAGGAGAACTTCCCCAACCTAGCAAGACAGACCAACATTCAAATTCGGGAAACACAGAGAACACCACAAAGTTACTCCTTAGGAAGAGCACCCCCAAAACACATAATCGTCAGATTCACCAAGGCTGAAATGAAGGAAAAATGTTAAGGGCAGCCAGAGAGAAAGATTGGGTTACCCACAAAGGGAAGCCCATCAGACTAACAGAGGATCTCTCTGCAGAACCCCTACAGGCCAAAAGAGAGTGAGGGCCAATATTCAACATTCTTAAAGAAAAGAATTTTCAACCCAGAATTTCATATCCAGCCAGGCTAAGCTTCATAAGTGAAAGAGAAATAAAATATTTTACGGACAAGCAAATGCTGTGGGATTTTGTCACCACCAGGTCTGCCTTACAAGAGCTCCCAAAGGAAGCACTAAATATGGAAAGGAAACAACTGGTATCAGCCACTGCAAAAACATACCAAAATGTAAAGAGCATTGACACTATGAAGAAACTGCATCAACTAATGGGCAAAATAACCAGCTGTCATCATAATGACGGGATCAAATTCACACATAACAATATTAACCTTCAATGTAAATGGGCTAAATGCCCCAATTAAAAGACACAGACTGGCAAATTGGATAAAGAGTCAAGATTCATTGATGTGCTATATTCAGGAGACCCATCTCACATGCAAAGACACACATAGGCTCAAAATAAAGGGATGGAGGAAGATTTACCAAGCAAATGGAAACCAACTAGTGTAAAGAATAGTTGTGTGGGAAAATTGGCTTGGCTTATCCTAACAGATATCATGAATTTCATAGCTTATCAGATTGTCCCTCTTTACACTAGTTGCACGAAAGCTCAGAGTCAAATCAGAAATATTGTATATTGCCTCTAGTAAATATTTAGACCTCTGTTATAAGCACTTTGAAATGAGCCTAATTCCTGGTTCCATTTTATTTTCCCTACTCTTTCTCACTGACTTAAAAAAATTACTTCTAATGTTTGTTATCTTGATATATTTATGAACCAAATAATCTTATCTTACATCCTGTGTGGAACAAGGCAGCAGGATAGACAGACAGCTTGATTGATTGGTTGATTAACCAATACATAAATGGTCTGGATAGAGGCAGCAACATCTTCTTCCTGGAGAGTCTTAAGAACAAGACAATTTTCATGACTTGGGAGTGGTTTAGCCAGAAAAACTAGAGCCACACTAATGGCCCCATACTCTCTAGGTCATGTGCCAATTGGGTAATGGCCCAATACTCTCTAGGTCACTAGCGCTGCTCCTAGTGGCTCAACAGTTTCTAGTTATTGATTTCCCAAATGATTCAGTTATAGTATATATGGGCCCTGTTCTCAAATAGACAAAACTGTCAGTGGGAACAGGAAAATCCAACTGGCTAAAAGTAACAAAAAGCTAACTTGTGGGGAAAAGGAGGCAGGGGTTGATACTAAAACTTCTTGATGAAAATTGGAGAAGTCCCTGAAAATTTAGAAAAAGAACAATCATCATGAATATGAACATTATAGATGCATCATTGCTGATACAATCTCAAAAACGTGAAGACTATATACTGGGAATATAGGATTGCATTAATATTTTTAGATATTATCTTCTTATTTGATATAATGTAATTATAGTCAGGGCTATGCTTCACCAAATCACTAACTGCTTTAGTCAATTCATATACATCAATTAGTACACATTTGTTGAGCATTTACATATGCTAGATTGTGTTAGGGATGGGAGATCCATAGATAAGTGAGACATAATCCCTATCCTCATGGTCCCTACATTCTGGCAGAAGACGGACACATTAACAGTTATAATATAGGGTCTGTAAGGGCAAATCAGAACAAGTTTCACAGAGAAGTTGAGATTTGAATTGGACCTTGGGAATAAGGAGTCACTCAAGGATCAAAGCCAAAGAGGGCAAGATCAGGGAGAGGGTGAGAGTAGAGGCCTAGAGTTATGCAAGACATCGAGGTTCAAGGACAGCCTGGCATTTGCCATGACTGACACTTAGATAGGAATGGGAAAGCATTTTACATGCCCCTGCAATGTTTAGGGCTTTGACCTTTATCCCATATGTGGCAAGGAGCTACTAGTGAATTTTATGCAGGCAAGTGACATAATTAGAATTATATTTGTAAAAAGTAACTAACAGTGATAAAGGAAATGGACAGTTAGAAATACAAAATTATTGAATCGAGTGTTCTTTATGACCTTCTCGGTATGGCAAATACCAAATTTGGAGTTATCAACATGTGGGTGCACATACTATAATTAAAACTATGGGAATGGGTGAGTTCTCCAATAAAGGAGGCAAGAAGAGGACCAAAAGCAATGCCAACAACTTGGTGGGGGGGACAGAGGAAGGCAAGCTATTAAAGAAGACTGAGTAAGGATGCCAGAACTAGAAATAATCTGGATTCAAAAAAAGCGAAGTTGTAGATGGACCAGGAGGAGGCGGGGCTGTCAACAGCGCCTAGTAGAGTAGGGCGGTAGGGAAAGACCATTGAGCAGGCATTCAACGGACACTGGGCACTTTTGCAAGAGCAGTTGAAGCAAACAGTGGAAGCAGAAGCCAGACTCTGCAGCTGAAATGGAGAAAGCAGGAGCTGACTTATCTTTTTCAGATACCTGGCTGGGAAGAGGAGGGAACAAGGTAGGTGTACAAGAGGCAGAGTAGAGGAAAGATTCTTTAGAAATTTTGAAAGCTTGAGTCTGTAGGCTGATGGGAAAGTATGGTGAAGTGGGAAGGGTAGAAGGGAGGAGAGGGTTAGGAAGGAATTGATAAGAGAAAAACAGATGGCACAGGTCTTGGGATGGGAGCTAGGAGAGGCAAACAGATGAAAGGACAAGTTTTAGAAATCCATCTGGTAGCACTGGGATAAAAGACCAGCTTAGCAAATTATTTGACATTGAGAATACTAAAAGGAAATATGGCATGCCAGCATTTAAAAAATGTTTCAGCCTGTTCTGTTAGACTTTTGAAGACCTAGCCATGTGACCTATTTAGAAGCCAGCCAATAGAAAGAAAGAGTAGTTTAAAATATTTTGTTGTGTTTCGTTTTGTTCTGTTTTAAATAAATCATCCTAGAAAAATTCAGCAGTGCTTGGGAAAGATCTACCCCTCCACCATTTTTTCTTATTTAATTGTTTTGATGTAACAAAACACATTGTTTTAAAATACTTAGATAAAATATCCCATGAATGAATGCTTACTACTTACAGTGTTTGTGAAAGATACTGTGGCTTCCAGGCACAACTCTCAGATCCCATGTCTTTGGATACTTACCAAGACAGGCAACATTTCCTCTGTCTTTATAGATAAGGAACTCGAGCTAGAACTAGAACCAATTCCAAGTTCTTCTCATCTCTATCAAATATGATGCCTCCTATTAGAAAAAAATGACTACCTTTATCATAAAAAGTACAGAGAAACAAGGACTTTTATACAATTTAAGATCAGGAATACTTCCATCCATAACTCTTCATAATTAAGGACACCTAAGACATTGGCTACGCTCAGTTGTAATTCACATTTCCAAAATTGGCAGCTGGGCTTTTCTCATAGATTGCTCACTGTTTTAATCTGATGCCCAACACCTACTAGGAAATTGCATAAATCAAATGTATTTCTTCTTTTTGGCAAATTTTCTTTTGACTTCTTAAGATTATTTGGCTTCTCTGTGCTTAACAATCTGAATTAAATGAAATCTAGCAGAGTCAGGAAGCAGAATTTCCAATTTATCTTATAATGGGACAAATCCTTTAATAGCCTCAATCTTTTTACCAAGAATATAACAAGTTTTAAAATTAAGTATAAGACTTTAAGAAATAAAAGAACTCTTTGCTGGCTGTAAGGCACAGAGCTATGTTTAAAAATACATTAAAGCCGAGTGCTATGGCCTATGCCTATAGTCCCAGCTACTCAGGAAGCTGAAGCAGAAAGACTGCTTGAGCCCAGGAGTTCAAGTCTAGCTTGGGCAACATAGCGAGACCCTGTCTCTAAAATAATAAAATAAAATAATAAAAATACATTAAGGTGATATTTTAAAAGGCAGAATTAGTTACATATATTCTACCTACAAGCAAACAGAGGCATTAATTTGACTACATAAAATTTCTACAACGATAAGGATGAAACCTCTACATCTCACTTATTTTTAGGTTAATCTACAATACATGACCATGCCACATGACTAGGGAGGAAAATGTGCTATGATTGTAGAGACCAGGCTGGGTGGTCAGGGAAAGCCTAATAAAAAATAATAGCATTTGAGCTGGGCTTTGAAGGGTTGTTAGGATGTCAAAAAGATAAGGATTAAAGAAGGAATCTTGGGTAGAATGGCAGAGGCGATACCAACAAGACAAAACTG
The DNA here is from genome assembly GCF_028885625.2 of Pongo pygmaeus. Lineage (NCBI taxonomy): Eukaryota > Metazoa > Chordata > Mammalia > Primates > Hominidae > Pongo > Pongo pygmaeus. The sequence continues at coordinate 75,541,537 of NC_072384.2, read as the reverse complement.
AAATGTACATGTTTTTACTCATCCCACCAACAATTCATCTTCTCTTGTCTGCTAAATTTTGAAAATATGGAAATGAACCAGATATGCTCTAAACTCTCATAATGATCATGGTACATGGGGAGAACAGAATCAACAACCCAACAAATAGCACGTCAGTGTTTTCTTCCTTTAGGATGCTTTGAGCAACCAGAGAGTAAAGCTGGGACTGCAGCACATTTGGAGCTTTGCATATTGACAAAGCAGGAGAAAGGCCATCCCAGCATAAGGAGCAGCATAAACAGACAAATAGATGCTTTTCCTGTAGAGTTTCTTATAATTATGTAACTATGGGAATAATAATAAATTGAGCTGTTAACTTTTTGCCAGGTGCAGGTATTGCATCTTCATCAAATCCTCTGTCCCTCTAAGCTAGGTACTATCTCCACTTAACAGATGAGAAAACTGAGGCATAGGGTATTAAGCAACCTGCTCAAAGTCACACAGTCAGAAGGGTAGATTTCAGCTTGGTAAGTCTGGGTCCAGAGTCCATACCCTTCACTACAATTTCATCACAAATAATTCAAGGGTGAGGTCAAGGAAATGTGGGAGATCTTCTCCTACCAATTTGATAAGCTGTAGAACTGTTATAGACTCAGCATGCTCCCGCTGCACAACTCTGCTATCTGGTTGGAGAACAGTTACATTTTTCAAGTCCTAAAAGTTATCTGGAAAGCAGTCAGTCTCAAACATGCACTGAGCATTCAGAACATTGCACTTAAGACACTACCACTTCTATTCCTGTGGCATTTGTATTTCTGTTTGGAAACTATGGTAAACTATTATTATGTTTGCTGCCCCAAACGTCCCTCCTATTGAGAACTTCTCTCCCCAACCCCCTTCCTCTTCAACCATGTGATCTCAATGAGAACTGCCATGTTCATGCGTGACTTCATTGGCCACAGCTGATGGATCTAGACGTGTATCTGTCTGGGCTTTATTGAACTAGAACTGGGAAATGACAGTTTGGTGAATCTAGTGGCAGGAGTTGTAGCATATTAGGCTTGGCATCATTGCTGTGCATTCTCCACCATGTAAAGCAGGGGTCCCCAACTCCTGGGCCATGGACCAGTACTAGTCTGTGGCCTGTTAGGAACTGGGCCACACAGCAGGAGGTGAGTAGCAGGTGAGTGACTGAAGCTTCATCTGTATTTACAGCTGCTCCCCATCACTTGCATTACCACTGGAGCTCTGCCTCCTGTTAGATCAGTGGCAGCATTAGATTCTTATAGAAGCACAAACTCTATTGTGAATGCATGTGTGAGGGATCTAGGTCACATGCTCCTTATGAGAATCTAATGCCTGATGATCTGTCACTGTCTTCCATCACCCCCAGATGGGACCGTCTAGTTGCAGGAAAACAAGCTCAGGGCTCCCACTGATTCTACATTATGGTGAGTTGTATAATTATTTCATCATATATTACAATGTAATAGTAATAGAAATAAAGTGCACAATAAATGTAGTGTGGTTGAATCATCCAGAAATCATTCCCCTCAAAGGTCTGTGGAAAAATTTTCTTTCACAAAACTGGTCCCTGGTGCCAAAAAGTTTGGGGACCACTGATTTAGAGGACATTGCTTTACAGCCATTGGGATTGAACCCAACAGACAAAGAGAAACACAGTTGAAAGTTGGAGAGAATGCTTAGATCCTGTTTCTGTAAGGTTTAGCCACATGGCTCCCTTGACTGAGTTTAGGTCACGTGAGATAAACCTGTAACTTTCCCAAATATTTTCCTGTTTCTTAAGCTAGTTGGAGTTCTGCCACTTGGGGTCAAAAAGGGTTCTGGCCAGGTGCAGTGGCTCACGCCTGTAATCACAGCACTTTGGGAGGCCAAGGCTGGTGGATCACTTGAGGTCAGGAGTTCGAGACCAGTCTGACCAACATGGTGAAATCCCGTCTCTACCAAAAATACAAAAATTAGCTGGGCATGGTGGCACATGCCTATAGTCCCAGATACTCGGGAGGCTGAGGCAGGAGAATTGCTTCAACCCGGGAGGCAGAGATTGCAGTGAGCCAAGATCGTGCCATTACACTCCAGCCTGGGTGAAAAAGCGAGACTCTGTTTCAAGAAAAAAAGGGAGAGGTGGGGCTTCTGACTAATACAAGCATAAAGGATTTACACACATAAAAAATATTCAAAAAAACCTTTATAAAATAACATGAACAAGAACTGCTGTATCTCTATTTAAAATAACATGTAAATATATACAGAGAGTTTGATTAGGGAACCCTTCCCTGAAGGTAGTGATCGGCAACTGTCCAGTGAGTTAACATTGCCAAGTGGTTCAGTTGCGTTCACAGTTCTTAGGACTGTCCCTCTTCTCTGACCCCATAAATTTTAGGACTAGGTGATCCAATGTGCTTTAAGCCATGGCAGTTCCCCAACAGTTTCCTGAGCTCTTAAAGAATTTGGAAGATATACATTCTAAATCAAAATGATACACAAGATATAACTCCACAATAAAGCAACAGATTTTTAAATATATGTGTTAGAGTCTAAACCCCAAGTGTGCACCAAAAGACAAACACGCCATGTTCTCACTTGTAAATGAGAGCTAAACATGTGTACACGTAGACATAGAGTGTGGAATGACAGAAAATGGAGATTCAGAAGCATGAGGGAGTTGGAGGAAGGTGACTGATGAAAAATTACTTAATGGGTACAATTTGAGTGATAAATACTCTAAAAGTACTGACTTCACCGCTATGCAATCTGTATAAGTAACAAAATTACATTCGTACCTCATAAATTTATACAAATTTTTAAAATTCTAATAAACCCAAAGTGCATTCTTCTTCCTTCAAAGCCAGAAGTCTAGGACTGTCCACTTACCTCCATGAGGCTGCCATTTCTGAAAGCGACATTGGAACTCCATTTTGGGGATGGCCTTCACAGCTTACCACCTGTTTCTCTGAATATTCTCAGCAGTACCAAATCTTAATCATTGGAGACAAGTCTCAACTTTTGAGATGACCCAAATATTTGGAGCCGAGTTTGTTGATTAAGGTGAGCAATCAAACTTAGAAAACGATTTGGTGTCAAAAATAATATTTGAGTATAAATATGAAGATAGATTTTTCTGTCATTATTTACAAACTGCCACTGACAGGTGGTTTTGCTCAGTTGTGTACTGTTATAATTTTATAATACAGTATAGTTTAACTGTAAAGTAAAATATAACATCTTATTTATATGATTTATCTAATCACACTCATAAATGAGGAGAAGGAAAACCTCTTCTCCCTAAATTCAAGATCTTACAATAAGAGCAAAAGGAGGGCCAGGTGTGGTGGCTTATGCCTGTAATCCCAGCCCTTTGGGGGTCCAAGGCAGGAGGATTGCTTGAAGCCAAGAGTTTGAAACCAGGCTTGGCAATATAGTGAGACACTATCTCTACAAAAAAATTTAAAAATTAGCTGGGCATGGTGGTGTGCACCTGTAGTCCAGCTACTCGGGAGGCTTAGGTGGGAGGATTGCTTGAGCACAGGTGGTCGAGGCTGCATTGAGCTATGATGGTGCCACTGCACTCCAGCCTGGATGACAGAGTGAGAACCTGTCTCAAAAACCCCCCAAAATGCAAAGATATGCTGCCAAAATTGATATATTATGCAAACTTGTAAAACAAATCAGGTTTGATTTTTATAGAATCTTCACTTCCAACCTCAACAACACTGAATTATCTGGACCATCATCTAGCCCAAGGGAAACATTTATTACCCAAGGGATGAGAAGTGACAATATGCTGACATTCTTTACTCTAATGTGCTTATTTTTTCTTTGAAAAACATAGTAATTAAAATATAAACAGGGTTTTTTTTTTTTGCCTTTTAATAAGTTTTCATCCTTGACATTCTTTTGCCCACCCTATGAGACCAATGAGTCTACTGAAGATACTCCAAGTGCCGAGGAAATAAAGACATTGGAGGATGCCCTTAATATTTTCAGAAATGTTACCACTATAAAGAGCACTTCCAAAATCTCCTTTTCACATATTCTCTGTGAAGTTGTGCAACACAAAGTCTTCAAAGCAATCTCCCAAGTTTCCCAGAAAATAAATACATCTGATTTGAAAAATCTTACATCAGCAAGATTGTGCAAATATTATTCGTACCAGTTAGTTCTTAAATAAATAAATAAGTAAAGTCCCAGAATATCTTTTTAAATGTCATTTCAAATGCTACAAATAGAATTGTGACATGGCGTGGCAAGGCTGGCTGTTTTACTTGTACTGTTTTACTGTTTCATATTCTGAGCAAACAGAGAGGCTATTTTCCCCCAAAGAGTTCAGGAGGGCATACGATTTCATTTCTTCAGAAAATTGTTTCTCGGGATTTCAATCTTCTTAGCTGGAGATGACAAAACATAATATCAGAAACATTTATGCTTTTTATCTACTATATTTTCAAGGCATAAATAAAAGCTCAGTACACATTTAAAACAGGTGGATTCCAACTTAGGGATAAATCACATACATATTGCAAAATAGTTTTATGATGTAAGAACATTTTAATTTTAAAATGTTTAAGAGGAAACCAACATAAAAATAAGCTCTTTAAAATTATTTTGCATTGTCACTCTTATTTTACTCCAGTAGCATTTGATTTTCTAAATTTTAGGGTTAGTGAGACAACTGATAAGAAAATTAAATTGGATTTTTAGAAAAAGGAATTCAAATGGGCACCATTCAGCTACCGCTTCCTCTTTCTCTTTCTCTGCACGGTGGTGAGAACTATTTTGGTTTTCAACCTCATTACACTTCTATTTATAAAGCATAGTATAAAAACTTTAAACCTCAAATGTTTTAAGAATAAAACAAATCATGCATCTCTGAAAAGATGAGCATAATGGCTTTTTTTGTAGCGTGCCTATTGTGCTTCTCAACTGGTCTTGCACGGCATTAGCTGAGCAATTCCCATTAGCATTAATATGCTCTTAAGTTTCTACTGTCCTTTCATTTAATTAATAATTTGAGGATCAATTTAATTTCATGGGAATTTCACTATTCCAAGCTGGTTTTGTGGCTTTGTGACATACAGAAATTTAGTTATGGAGGTCACTTAAGGATTTAAGGTCTTTTGTGAAGTAATGGAACACATACACACACATATGTCATTAAACTAATGTCATGGATAAAACAAGTTACAAAATAAGGTAGCTTCTGAGGTATGGATGCCCATCACTCTCCGACCCTTCTCTCAGTTCTCAGCTTGTCTGCAGACACCACAGCAAAAAAAGGCATTCCAGCAAAATATCAGGGTTGGTCCCTTAAGGGATTTAAGGGACACTTAAAGAATACTTGAGTCCTTATTCCATTCTGGTTGCTGTCTTGCATTGAGGCATTGCCTCTAGGTCTCTGGTCATACACCAATTTCTGATTTGGGAGTTAGCATCGTATCTCATTAGCAGAGTTCTCCACATGTAGCAGGTGTTCGATATATGCTTATTGAGTTGAAATCGCACCCATAAGATCACGTCCATGTAACTGCTTTGCCCAATTAGCCATAAGCAGAAGTGTCTGAGGACAGAACAAGAGTCTTGAGCACTGGTTGGGGGTAGGAGAGAGAGCAGGAAATAAAATCCTATCTGAAAACTCAAAATTCTTATGTAGCTGAACAAGGTTTAGAAAGGGGCTTCAGTGTGTTTGAGCAACTACATTCTTAACATCAAAAATTATTTCTAATGATTTCAAGAAAATTCATAAAATTCACCATTATATGCTTTAGGCAGCATTTTATGGCTTCTTATTTGTTGGAAATGGGAGAGGACTGAGGAATAAGAGCATTGCACTAAAACTGATACGCTGTGAGACTTCTGAACTTTCATACTAATAAACCTACAAAAATTTCAGCAAGTCTCGGGGCTGCTCTGGTAACCCACTATGCACTTTACCAATGATTCTGCTCAAATCTTAGTTTAACTTGCTAGGACAAACCCTGGAAATGGCCAGTTATAAACAGTTGTATTAACACTCATCAAGAAAATGAAATACAGGCTCTTCTGCTATAAGCAGTATTTCAGAAAATACATGTACTGTGCAAAATCACAGGACTTCTAGGTAAAATAGGCTTAGGAGCAGACCATTCAGAACTTAAGCAACTTTCTAACAAAAACACCAACAAAAATAATAAACCTAATAAAATATTCTCAGTTTAAAAAATCTATTTAATTTTCTGATTTAAAAGATACTTTAAACACAGGGGAAAAATGAATATTTTACTACAATAAAAGAAACAGAAAGAGGGAGGCTAGCTTGATGGAAGGCATAAAATTAAGGACTGAAGCTACTGACTTGAGGAGATAAAAGCAAAACACCCCTAAATCAGGGAAAGCCACACAATAAGGACTTCTGAGACAAAGTACATGGCGAAACTGTTTATGGCGTGATATTTCCCCTAACTTAGTTAGGCTATAAATTCTATATTCTATGATCTTCCATAGCTGGCTGTATTCAGCTGACAATGCTTTGGAATATAAAGCATTAATAATCTGAGAAAAATCATGTATGACCAACATGACTTCTGAATTATACTAGCCTCATTTCCTATTTGCCAGTTATGTAAGAGCTAACTCATATTATAGAAACACAGAACAGACTCTACAGGGAAAGTTGTTGCCCAAATGTAGATACGGTATTTTTTGGAAAATAGAAGATGTCTCAGTGTCCTATAGTCTCATTAGTTCTTTAACATCCTAAAGGCAGATGTGTGAACCAAATAAGCCTCCAAGACCCATCTAGTCCTTCCATTTCAGGATTATTCAATTCTGAAGGCTTAAGAGCAATTTGATTTTTTTAATGATAGGTAAATGGCAATAAGTGTAGATGTTATAGATGTGGATGACAACAAATGTAGGTACTAACTGGAGGGAAACTATTGTGTAGTACCTCAAGTAGAAGAGGAATATTCCATGGAGAGGAATAGCCATTATTCTGAAATTCCAGCACAAGGAAGGGGCTCAGTCAAACAAGAGGACAGTTAATCAAGTCACCCATCAAGAATACTCGTGCTTTGGAAAACCTGTGTACAAGGTCTATTGGGACTTATAGATCCAGCAGAGGATATTTTCATTCACAGACCTTTGAAAATGCATTTGTGGTAGTTAACATTTTCCACCTTTTGGGATTGTTCAATTAATGCGTGACCAACAGGCTATGTTCTACTTGTGCTTTTCTACAAAAGAATACATTTTTCCAGGCCTCTTGCTTAGGCTCTTCTTGATTATAAGCAGCCAGCTTTTATAATCTATTTTATCCAGCACAAAATCTGAAACCCAAAAATAGAAGCAGTGGTTGACTTCCATAACTGCCTTTTGTTCTACCTTGTTGGCCCCTTTTTGCCCTATTTGAATAGTACTGAATTTCCTTCACACTTGGTTCTTAATGGAGTTATTTACCTTGCATACCCAATGAGACTGTACTTTATATAATAAATTCTCTCTTCTGAGATATGTCTGAAAGGGCAGCCTATTCAGCTATTAAAAGGTACAACTTTTTAACTGAAGGTAGTCTTAAGGCTGGACACAGCTTTCATACTGAGTTTTCAATTACTTTAAGATGTCACCATAGCATACAGAGGTGTTTACATTTACATATACAAGTAGATCAGCCATACAAATACCCACTAACTTTGCAAAATGGCTAGTAAAAAAACTCATTTTTACTACATGTATATTGCCCTTGCTTGTGTGTGTTAATGAAAAACATATGTGCTTGTAATGCACACAGGCAGTAAAGAACAATCATTTTTAATGCATTAGTATTGCTATCAATTATGGGTGCCAATGAAATGCATGGGACTACAATGCATATGACTCTTCAAATTTCCTTTTAGCCAATAATTTTTCCCTCCACACTTTTTACCAGAAGTAATAACATTGACTACCTTAATTTCATCTTTTTACTTTGTTTCCCAGATGGGAAACTTTTGCACATCTTACTCTCAGATTCCCATGAACATTCCCATTTAGTCTCCCTGATTAAATGTTGTGCTGACCTAAACAGAATATGTTTTTAGTGGTATCCAAAGGCAATGGAAGAGCAGCTCTCTTAAGCCAAAGTAGATTGATCTCAACTCTCCGGAAAAGAGTAATTGAAAGGAGAATCTCCCCCTGGACATAAACCATTTCCTCCATCTCTCTGCAAAAGTCCCAGGAAAATCTAGCCTATATATTAACAGCAACACTTAGAGGCTCATAGGTTATTTCTGGGGAATTCAAATATTTATTGATAATCTATCTTACAGGTACTTGGGAGTACAGCAGGGAACAAAACATTCAGAAATTTCTGGCAACATGGATTTTCCTTTCTACTTGGGGAGGGGGTACAATAGACTAAGTAAATAAGTAAAATACAGAGTATGTTTGTTGGTGATAACATTGCTACTGAATGTTGGTGATAATAGAAAAGCTAGACAGTTTTAATGGAGGGGGAAATGCAGCGGAAGAGAAGATATTTTAAAGATAGTGTGCTCAGTTTAGGGACAAGGTATATCTGAGTAAACATCTGGGGATGGGGGTCAAACCAAGTAGACAGTTTCAAGGCAGGGCAATAAAGAGAAAGGGCTCTGAGCAGGAGTATGCCCAGCATGTTGAGGAATAGCCAGTGCACCATTGAGGCCAAAGAGAGACAGGATAATAAGAAGAGAAACAGTAAGCAGGGAATGGTGATGGGTAGTGTAGGACCTTGTGTGCCATCACAATGATGGGCTTCTACTCTAAATAAGATGGGGTACTAGGGGAGGGTTTTTAATGCTGATCCTGTGAACATGATCACTCCAGCTGCTGTTGAGAATGAACTGTGAGAAAAGTAAATGAGAGTCTGCTACAATAACCCAGCTGAGAGGTGAGAGGGGCTTGGATCTGAAAGAAAAGCTGAGCCCATGTCTGGACAGCATGGAGTGAGAATAGAGGCTGCCTACAGAAATAGCCAACATCTAGGTTGTGAATAAATTTATTCACACCTCGAGGTGTGAACCTTTGTTATAAAATACATCTGTACGTGCATCATCGAAGCCTACATCCATCTTAAAAGCTGAGTCAAATGTTTGAAGAATAACAAAAGGACCCTGTGGAATCTTGGGTTTCTATGGAGCTCAGCATGAAAATTAGAGCTACCTAGCCTGCTGGAAAAGATGCCCCTCTTTGGGTTTGATTAATTTACTGGAGTGGCTTACAGAACTCAGGGAAACATCTCTATTTACCTTTTTGTTATAAAGTCTATTACAAAGAATACAGAGGAAGAGATGCATAGTGCAAAGTATGAGGGAAAGAACGCGGAACGTCCATGTTCTCCCTGGGTGTGCCACCCTTCAGAACCCTTGCACGTGTTTATCCGGAAGCTCGCTGAAACCCTATCCTCTTGGGCCTTTTATGGGGACTTGTTGGATAAGCATGAATGAAGCATGGACAACCATGTAGAAATGTGACTGGACAAACAGGGTGTGAACTAATACTAACAGACTAAACAGAAACCCAGCAAGTCCTAACTGTTCTGATTCTTCTTGGCCTCTCTGTGCAGCATTCCTTCCCCCACGGTATGGGGCAAGACCTCCTCTGAAATGGGGGTCTTATGACCTCTTATCAGTCAAAGTAGGCCAGAGAATTTCTTTATGACCAGCTTCAGGACAGAAAGGCAGGGTTTGTTTGTTTGTTTGTTTGTTTGTTTGAGATGGAGTCTTGCTCTGTCACCTAGGCTAGAGTAAGGCAGGGTTTATATGAGCCACCTTCACCTTGGGGAGAAATAACAAGGGCTTTGGGGAGTTATAAGCTAGGAACAGTTGATGGAAGCATGTAATTTATAAAAATATAGATACAATAATATCACAGTTACCTTAAACTCTCCACTTAGAACAGTGCTTGGCTTGTTTCTTAGCAGAACACTGTGTTCTGCTATCAGATCCTCACCTCATCTGACATTTGGGGTACTCGAATGAAGAAATCTTTGGATTTTCTTGTGCCTCTAGGTTTTCTGCTATGGCACAGTAGAAGGCAAGGAGAGAAGGGCATGGGCTGCTGCTACCCACAGCTGTCATCCTCTTGAAATTTACCTAGAGGTACAGGCATTGATGACCACCGGCCTTTTTCCACTTAATCTTTGGTTAGAGGCACTGGCCCTACATAAAAGTCCGCTTCCCCACCTTTTCCCTTCCTTCTTCGCACATCCTTCTGTGGTCATCCTGTGCTCAACTGGCACCTTCATCCCCAGTACTTTGCATGTTCTTCTGTTGAATTTGGGGTTAGTATCAACATTTCTGTTAATTCTTTATGTCTCTTCCATGTGTTTTTCATGACTCCTATTTATTATATTTAATTCCTGCATTGTGATGGTTCTATTCACAAGGAGCATCTTTTCTACAAACTCTGTGAAGACATTTTACTGTCCAGTATTATTGCCAAGTGTTTGATAAGGTAGATGAGAAAGTGGTTTAGGTCTTTGATTCTCAGGCCCATCAGGAAGGTCAAGAAGAGAGCAATGAGGAAGTGGGTTGTCCTATTGCTTCCAGCCACCTCAACAGCCTCCACCTTTGCTGACACCTCCCAAGAGAAATCTGGGGCCATTTCCATCAGCCTTTGCAGAGCCCCAAGTTGAAGCACGTTGGTCAGAAGTTCCCGAGACTCGGACTTGCCGCTGGTGTCTGAAGAGAGGGCGGCTTTATGGAACTGAGCCCTGTGGGATCTGACACTATCTCCAGGTAGATGGTGGCCGAGTTGAATCGGAGGACTTCCAGCTGGTGTCTGCCGCGGAACTGATTTCTTGCTTGGTGTGTGCAGAAAAAACCCCACACATCTGGCCACAGAAGTCTTCTGTGTTGATTGTTGTGGTGTGGGAACAGTGTGTTTTTCCACTCACTCAGTACCTAAGAGACGATTAGTCCCTCGTTGAACATCCAGCCAGGAAGAAGTCTGCATCCTTTGTATAAATCAAACCAGCGCTTGATGTGTACTCAGAACAAATATTTTGATAAGTTCTTTCCATGAAAAATGTCACTGGAGAGATAATTTTTAAAATGGCACAGAATTGAATTATTTAAATGTTAGATTTAGAAATTCCCTTAGTACCAAGAATAGAAGTGTAATTTATGGACATCTTTTCTGGTGTTGTTACAAATCGACTCCACTCTACATGACATCACAGAGGCATCACAGTCAATGGTGAAAGTGGAAAGAATGACAGTGCCCCTTACTACATGGAGGAGGAGCCAGTAAGCAGTGTGATATTCTTTTCTGGTTCTCTCTCTATATATAGTATACTATATATGTATATATATGAAGTATATATATATATATATATACACACACATATATATAAAGTATATATATGCATATATATATAAAGTATATATATGCATATATATAAAGTATATATATGCATATATATATAAAGTGTATATATATGCATATACTTTAAGTTCTGGGATACATGTGCAGGATGTGCAGGTTTGTTACGTAGGTATACATGTGCCATGGTGGTTTGCTGCACCCATCAACTCATCATCTACATTAGGTATTTCTCCTAATGCTATCCCTCCCCTTGCGCCCCATCCATGGACAGACCCCAGTACGTGTTTGTTGTTCCCCACCCTGTGCCCATATGTTCTCATTGTTCAACTCCCACCTATGAGTGAGAACACACAGTGTTTGGTTTTCTGTTCCTGTGTTAGTTTGCTGAGAATGATGGTTTCCAGCTTCATCCACGTCCCTGCAAAGGACATGAACTCATTCTTTTTTATGGCTGCATAGTATTCCATGGTGTATATGGGCCACAATTTCTTTATCCAGTCTATGATTGATGGGCATTTGGGTTGGTTCCAAGTCTTTGCTGTTGTGAATAGTGCTGCAATAATCATACATGTGCATGTGTCTTTACAGAGGAATGACTTATAATCCTTTGTGTGTATATCCAGTAATGGGATTGCTGGGTCAAATGATATTTCTAGTTCTACATAATTGAGGAATCTCCACACTGTCTTCCACAATGGTTGAACTAATTTACACTTTCACCAACAGTGTAAAAGTGTTCCTATTTCTCCACAACCTCTCCAGCATCTGTTGTTTCCTAACTTTTTAATGACCGCTGTTCTAACTGGTGTGAGATGGTATCTCATTGTTGTTTTGATTTGCATTTCTCTAGAAATGTACAAGTAAATACACAGTGCAAGTACAGTGATAATGAACTTTTTTTCATATGTTTGTTGGCCACATAAATGTCTTCTTTTGAGAAGTGTCTGTTCATATCCTTTGCCCACTTTTTATGGGGTTGTTTGTTTTTTTCTTTAAATATGTTTAAGTTCCTTGTAGATTCCAGATATTAGCTCTTTGTCAGATAGATAGATTGCAAAAATTTTCTCCCATTCTATAGGTTGCCTGTTCACTCTGATGATAGTTTCTTTTGCTTTACAGAAGCTCTTTAGTTTAATTAGATCCCATTTGTCAATTTTGACTTTTGTTGCAATTGCTTTTGGTGTTTTAGTCATGAGGTATTTGTCCATGCCTATGTCCTGAATAGTATTGCCTAGGTTTTCTTCTAGACTTTTTATGGTTTTAGATCTTACGTTTAAATCTTTAATCCATCTTGAGTTAATTTTTGTATAAGGTATAAGGAAGGGGTCCGGTTTCAGTTTTCTGCATATGGCTAGCCAGTTTTCCCAACACCATTTATTAAATATGGAATCCTTTCCCCACTGCTATTTTTGTCAGGTTTGAGAAAGATCAGATGGTTGTAGGTGTGTGGTGTTATTTCTGAGGCCTCTGTTCTGTTCCATTGGTCTAAATATCCATTTTGGTACCAGTACCATGCTGTTTTGGTTACCGTAGTCTTGTAGTATATAGTTTGAAGTCAGGTAGCATGATGCCTCCAGCTTTGTTCTTTTTGCTTAGCATTGCCTTGGCTATATGGGCTCTTTTTTGATTCCACAGAAATTTAAAGTAGTTTTTTCTAAGTCTGTGAAGAAAGTCAATGGTAGCTTGATGGGAACAGCATTGAATCTATAAATTACTTTGGGCAGTATGGCCATTTTCACTATATTGATTCTTCCTATCCATGAGTATGGAATGTTTTTCCATTTGTTTGCGTCTTCTCTTATTTCCTTGAGCAGTGGTTTGTAGTTCTCCTTGAAGAAGTCCCTCACATCCCTTGTAAGCTGTATTCGTAGGTATTTTATTCTCTTTGTAGCAATTGTAAATGGGAGTTTACTTATGATTTGGCTCTCTGTTTGTCCGTTATTGGTGTATAGGAATGCTTGTGATTTTCGCACATTGATTCTGTATCCTGAGACTTTGCTGAAATTGCTTATCAGCTTAAAGAGCTTTTGGGCTAAGACGATGGAGTTTTCTAAATATACAGTCATGTCCTCTGCAGAGATAATTTGACTTCCTCTCTTCCTATTTGAATACCCTTTATTTCTTTCTCTTGCCTGATTGCCCTTGCCAGAACTTCCAATACTATGTTGAAAAGGAGTGGTGAGAGAGGGCATCCTTGTCTTGTGCCGGTTTTCAAAGGGAATGCTTCCAGCTTTTTCCCATTCAATATGATATTGGCTGTGGGTTTGTCATAAATAGCTTTCATTATTTTGAGATACATTCCATCAAAACCTAGTTTATTGAGTGTTTTTAGCACGAAGGGGTGTTGAATTTTATCGAAGGCCTTTTCTGTGTCTATTGAGATAATCATGTGGTTTTTGTCTTTGGTTCTGTGTATGTGATGGATTACGTGTATTGGTTTGTGTATGTTGAACCAGCCTTGCATCCCAGGGATGAAGCTGACTTGATTGTGGTGGATAAACTTTTTAATATGTTGCTGGATTCAGTTTGCCAGTATTTTATTGAGGATTTTCGCATCAATGTTCATCAGGGACATTGGCCTGAAATTTTCTGTTTTTGTTGTGTCTCTGCTAGGTTTTGGTATCAGGATGTTTCTGGCCTCATAAAATGAGTTAGGGAGGAGTCCCTCTTTTTCTATTGTTTGGAATAGTTTTAGGAGGAATGGTACCAGCTCCTCTTTGTACGTCTCATATAATTCAGCTGTGAATCTGTCTGGTCCTGGGCTTTTTTTTTGGTTGGTAGCCTATTAATTACTGCCTCAATTTCAGAACTTATTATTGGTCTATTCAGGGATTTGACTTCTTCCTTGTTTAGACTTGGGAGGGTGTATGTGTTCAGGAATTTATCCATTTCTTCTAGATTTTCTAGTTTATTTGCATAGAGGTGTTTATAGTATTCTCTGATGGTAGTTTGTATTTCTGTGGGATCAGTGTTGATCTCC